>NC_081568.1:140291026-140361613 GCF_022355385.1 Mustela nigripes
AGGGGGGAGTCCCTACCTGCACATCCTCGGGAAGGGTCACTTCTTCTATCCTTGGCTGCTTTTCTAGTGACTCCGAGGTCTCCGAGGTCTCCCAGGAGACAGCCACGCCCTTTTTCATTTGTACCTGCATGTAGTATATTTTCATGCCCTTTTCCTCTTTGTTTGTGTGCAGAGAGGACACACAGGTTTTATAGGACGAAGGGGATGAAGGGGGGAGTCCCTACCTGCACATCCTCGGGAAGGGTCACTTCTTCTATCCTTGGCTGCTTTTCTAGTGACTCCGAGGTCTCCGAGGTCTCCCAGGAGACAGCCACGCCCTTTTTCATTTGTACCTGCATGTAGTATATTTTCATGCCCTTTTCCTCTTTGTTTGTGTGCAGAGAGGACACACAGGTTTTATAGGACGAAGGGGATGAAGAGACTCGGTGTGAGGGGGCAGCAGTCTCCCCTTGTTCCTGAACCTGGGTTAGGGGTGATCTAGGCTGGGGACTGTCTTGAGGTACTCGCCGGAGTCCTGGGAAAGGAAGTAAGAGACATAAGAATGTGAGTAGGGGGCGGGCCAGAAGTTGAGGGGGTCTTCACACGTGAAGATGCATGGTGTGGGGAGCCTGGGGTCAGTGTTCATACCCGGGGTGGTGTCCGCTAGGCCCTTTTCATGCATGTGTAAGGATGTTGGCAAGGTGTCAGTATCCAGG
This sequence comes from Mustela nigripes, assembly GCF_022355385.1. NCBI lineage: Eukaryota > Metazoa > Chordata > Mammalia > Carnivora > Mustelidae > Mustela > Mustela nigripes. Next base: position 140,291,722 of record NC_081568.1, read on the forward strand.
GGTGTGGAGCAGGGTGGCAAGGGGTTGTGGAATTTCTGGGATGTTGGTGGGTTGTGTGTTATCTGTGATACCATCGGTGTGCTTGTGGAATGTGGACAGTCATGTAGGAAATGGTGCGGCAGATCCCATGTCTCGGGGGCAGGAGCTGTGTGCTGAGAATGAATGTACATGGTGTGGAGTACAGCTGTGTGCCTCGGGGTGCAGGGATCTGAGCTGGACGGTCCTGCTCCAGGGCTGGAGACCTGGGCTGAGGAGCTCTGTCCTTCTTTGGAGGCAACAGCAAAGGCACAACCTACACAGCTCCTTCACCCCATCTCTGGGCACCATACTTCCAGCCCAGGCCTTTCTGGCTCATGCTTCTTAACATCCCCACTGTGGTTGCAGCAGGGATCCCCTCCACACACACACACACACTGAGCTCATACCCACGCTCTCCTAACAGCAATGCCAGCTTCCCGGGCTCCTTCGAGGAGCTCTGACCACCTCTGATTGTCTTGGGTTTCTTCTTGGCCTCTCCTGGGTCTATGTGCCCCACACCCAAGGAGCCCTGAACCCTTACCAGCACAGATGAGCTTGCGTGGAGAAGAGACACAGGAGAAGTATTCAGAGGCAGAGGACACTTCCCCCACCGCCGTGTCCCAACTTTTGGCCACCCCAGTTGATTCAAGCTGAGGGGCATCCTCCTGTGACTTTGAGACCCCTGGAAAGATAGGAAAGCCTCAGAAATATGATGAGTGGGCCATGTCGGGACATCATTTGTCTGTCCAACAAATATCAACCAAATGACATATGTCAAGTGCAGTGAATACACGCGGTTCAAAGTCTGGTCCCGGATGGCTACTCCTGTATTGAATTACTATCAACACTTACTTTGTTAGTGTCTGCTTAGGATGGAAGGCTTGAGTAGGTCTGAAATGTGAACATCGTGTGTATCAGCCAAACCTTTCACAAATGTGAGGGTGGCGTGATGAGGAGGGCACACACGCATCGGTGTGGTGTTTGGTGCAATGTTGGTGTTCACAACTCCGAAATGGGGTGACACATAACCATTTTATAGAATATGGTATGTATTTATGGTGTGTAGTCAATCATTCATTCATTCACTCAAAAATAGAGAGTAGCTACTACTATGTATCAGTCTCTATTCTAGGCTCTGGTAAGACTGAACATTCTAGTAGAAGACAGACACTAGATATAAGTACAGTAAACATATGATATGTTAGCTGGCATTAAGTACACAAGGGTTGCCAGAGTTAGCAAACAAAAACAGAGGATACCCAACAAAATTTGCATTTCAGCTAAACCACAAACAATTTTTTAGTGCAAGCTTTCCCCATATAATACTTGGGTGATGCCTATTTTTAGTGTAAGTATGTCCCATGTGGCATTTTGGGATATACTCATACTCCAGAGCTCAGAGTAAGAGGAAAGGACTTTGACATCCGTGGATGGTTTGTGAACACAGTGCAGCAATGACGTGCATATCTACCTATACGATCTGTGTGTGGTTTGATAAAATCGGGCGTGCGGAGATGTGCGGCTTTTTTCTGTACAAAGTGTATACAGATGTATAAGAGATGCTCTCGTGAAACTCACTTATTATGAGTTCTGTATTCATGCTTACATGTTTTGAATGTCTCCCAGATCCAGACATGGTGACAAGAACTCTACAAGGCCGACTTCACATCTGAGGATACTCTATCCTCATTCTCCCCACTGCTCCCCCCACCCATCATACACACAGAGGCAAACAATACCCCACCAATCACTACCTTTTCTGTCCTACAGCTGCTGCCTGAAAATCTGCCTCCCGTCCAGGCCTCCAGTCCCAGGGCTCATCCTATATGCCCAGTCCTGTGCCTTGCGGAAACTGCGGGCCTCTGATATGGGCCAGAAGGCTCCGGCTGGCTTCCTGGGGTGGGCTCCATTCTGCCCGCCTCCCAGTGTGACCACACCCTCTCTTCAGGCAAGCTACTAGTTTACAGGGACCCTGGGGAGTAAATCCACAGCTCTCAGAGCTCCCTGCAGGGCCCTGACACCATTTCTCACCCCCATCCATCTGAACCTAGTCTCTGAAAGGCCCTCCCTTCCCCTGATCACTGCTGCCGAGCCCCACATCTGTAGATCAGACAGACCCCTACGGACCCGTTGATAAATTCTTCCTGCTGAAGGAATACCATCTCCATGCTTTCAGTATGATGCTATCGCTAGACGATCTCCTTTCTTGCTCCTCAAAATATTTTTCAACAAGGCTTCTCCTTGCTCTTTGGTAAAAGGGACAGCGGAACCCATAGGTCTTCATCGGCATCCTTCACAACCTCCCTGCCCCGCCCAGTGACCCCAGAGGAAGGTAGAACAAAGAGAATGAGAGAGAATACAGGACGGAGAAAAGCCATCCCCTGGAGGTCTGGGCAAGTAGGACCCTGGCCTGCGATGAGTCCAACAGAGCTCCAGCCCCGAGCGCCTCAAGAGAGAAGTCCTCAGACGGGCAGTGCTGACCCCCACTCCCGGCAGGGGCACGTGGCCCTCCCATGCCATCTCACACCACAGGGATGCTCAGGAGAGACACAACGGCATCCTCGGCTACTTCCCCAGGGACACATCCTCTTCCACCCCAGCTTCCTAGAGAAGGTCCAGGCTGGCAGCAGCCTTTGTGCCCCAGATAAGGTGCCCAGCGCATACCTCCTCCCTGCTGGGCACTTTCCGGGGGCTCTTCACTTTCCAGATGTTTCCTCTTCTGTCGCTGTTTCATGGTACCGGCGACAGGAGTTGCTCAGAAGATGCCTAACACCCAGCTCCTCTTTCTCCCTACTAGCTGGCCCTCCTTGACTCTCAGGAAATTCGCTGAGGTGACCCGAAAGGAATAAAAATTGTCGAGTGTCCTAAATGGCTGAGGAACTCAGACCACACAGAGAACCAGCAACACCGCCCAGTGCCTGCTCCAGCACAGGGCTGTTAAGGTTCAAAGGTCACCCGGCCCCCAGCGGGGGTTCTCTGACCTGAATGATGACATCAGAGCATTCTGGGGACCTGGATCCCACACAGTCTTTGCAAATACACAGACCCCATGTTCAAGAACAATCCCTCTTCCCCTGGTGGAATCTCTCCCATGAATTCAACTCACATCTTCTTAAGAGGGGTAGAGTATTTTGAAATACTCATCTGCTGGCATTTCATTTATTTTCCCCTTTCTCCCTTTATCATTATTATTTTTTTCCCTTTCTCTTCTGCATTCAGGCAGGTAGCAGACTCTGTGTTCTCTGGCCAGAGGAAGAGCATGGCAGGGCTAAAAGCAGCAAATCATGCTCATCCCCTTGGCTTTTATTTCTAAAATCCCCAACTCCACAGATAATACAGGGCACTTGAGCAGAAACCTAACAGAAGCAGGATTCTTGAAATTCAGTACTTATTGTCTTCTTTTCCTACTAGCTTGTTGAGAGGTACCGACTGTCAGAGAGAAGTCTATGGACCACGAAGGAGGAGCTCTCCAAGGCGTGGTTAGAGCGGAAGATGTGGAGAAAACTCCACAAGGCGAAGGCTACATTGGGCATACAGGCAGAATCATGGCAACCTGTCCCACATGTCACCCAAGAACCACCAAACCCAAAGGAGGCACAGCAACCAAGCTGCAGGACATCGAAGCTGTAAGTGTGTCCTCCCAATAAACAGTAACCATGCTCTCACCTCAACCTTCATTCGTGGTGGCCCTGTATGACCTCCCAATAGGGATGGGTGGAAATCCAAAGGGGACACCAGCAGGATCAAGGCTTACAACACAAATCAAGCGGAGTTACAAAAACAATTCCATCCTCTTTCTTGTGTACCTTGCTTGTGGGCTGAAACATCTACCAGTTATAAGTGGCGACCCAACTGCATGCTCTTGATTCCAGTCCAAAATGAGAGACACCTCCTGTTGAAGGTAGTACGGGTGTAGAGGGAGGAGGCGGACCTCCCCGACGTCCCTGGCACCAAGAAGCCCGACTGGACCAAGGTGAATCCAGATCTGAAGGGCACTGCTGGACATCACAGTCTCCAACAGCAGAGAGTGAAGACAGGACAAATGCAGCCTTCCAAGGATTTGCAGATGAGATTCAACCTTCCTGTTTCTTGGAGAACCCCTAGGTAAGAAGGGGCAAAGAGGGCTTTTCAAAACTTCCTGTGGTAGAAATTTCCTTTTATTTTTTTTTTTTTTTTAAGATTTTATTTACTTATTTGACAGAGAGAGAGAGAGAGCACAAGCAGCAGGAGTGGGAGAGGGAGAAGAGGCAGGGAGCCCGATGTGGGGACTTGATTGCAGGACCCTGGGATCATGACCTGAGCCAAAGGCAGACACTCAACCAACTGAGCCCCCCAGGTGCCCTGTGGTAGAAATTTTCAAGCATACACAAAGTTAAAAAAATAATAATAATAATAAAAGCTGTCTAATGGGGATGTGGCTCCATGGACCTATGACCCAGACTGAACCATGACCAATATTCTGTCATTCTCGTCCCATCCCCACACCCCTCCCCCACACCACATACACACAGTTAGCTTTTCCTTCAGTTGTGCCAATTTAGATGTTTCTGGGAGTGTGTAGGGGTGGCGGGAGAACTGTGTTTTGAAGAAGATCTCAGACGTGTCCTCTCTCTCTAAATGCAACAGTATTTATATCCAATAGATGAGGAGGTTTTGTTGTTGTTGTTGTTGTTGTTGTTCGGTTTTTGTTTTTGTTTATTTATTTGACAGAGACAGACACAGCGAGAGAGAGAGAGAGAGAGAGAGAGAGAGAAGAGAACACAAGCAGGGGGAGAAGGAGTGGGAGAAGCAGGCTTCCCACTGAGCAGAGAGCTTTGCCTTACCGTGATAAATCCCACTGGTCCTGTCTTGTTTTTAATGATGTTGAGATGGATTAGTGGGTTCCTGTGACATTGCTTTGATTCTTCCACAATAATGATCCCATAAGCCTTTTAACAAATAGCATGAGGAACCACAGAGAATCGTGCCTTCATTAGGAGTTCAAACTTCACTAGGTATTCTAATCCTCTGATTCCCAGGAAGGGAATTCTGTTTGCTTCCCCTTGCCCCCATTTTGCCCCTCCCTTCTGGTAGCCATCTACTGGTTCTCTGTATTTATGGGTCTGTTTCTGGTTTTTTGTTTGTTCAGAAGGAGGAAGTTTGTTTGTTTTTTTTTATTTGTCTATAAACATATAATGTATTTTTATCCCCAGGGGTACAAGTCTGTGAATCACCAGGTTTACACACTTCACAGCACTCACCACAGCACATACCCTCCCCAATGTCCATAACCCCACCACCCAGGAGGAAGTTTCTTAAGACATCCTTCTTAGACCCAGAATTTCCAAAAGAATTGAACCTCTCCTTTCAGCCCAGGTCATGATTTCATGATCTCACGATCTCATTCTCTGCTCAGGGCTGAGTCTGCTTCAGACTCTTTCTCTCTCTCCCTATGACCCTGCCCACTCATGCTCTCTCTCTCTCTCTCTCTCTCTCTCAAATAAATAAATAAAATGTTACAAAAGAAGAAGAAGAAGAATTGAACCTCTCTTTATAAAAGGAAAGATGGTTCTGACGGTACCAGCTCAGGATTTGCAAGCATGGACCTGTGGGATTTATCACGGTAAGGCAAAGCTAGATTGGAACATACCTCACCCATTCCTTCTTTATTCGTTCTTCATTCTGTAAATCTTTACTGAGTCTTTACCATGTGCCAAGCTCCTCTAGATCCTCATAGTTGAACAGTTATGAACAAAACAGATAAAAGGATTTTCTCTCAGAGAGCTTAATTCTAAAAGAAAAGACAGATAATTTTTAAAATACATAAAATATGGGGCGGCTGGGTGGCTCAGTGGGTTGGGCCGCTGCCTTCGGCTCGGGTCATGATCTCAGGGTCCTGGAATTGAGTCCCGCATGGGGCTCTCTGCTCAGCAGGGAGCTGGCTTCTCTCTCTCTCTCTGACTGCCTGCCTCTCCATCTACTTGTGATCTCTCTTTGTCAAAAAAATAAATAAAATCTTTAAAAAAATACATAAAATATGGAGTAGGTTAGATACTAACAAGTATCATGAAGAAAAAGAAAACAAGGTGAATTTGGGGTCTGTAGGCAATGGGGCATTTCTATGTTAAATGGGAGGTCATTGAAGTCTTTATTTAAAATAGCCCTTGGGACGCCTGGGTGGCTCAGTTGGTTAAGCAGCTGCCTTTGGCTCAGGTCGTGATCCCAGCGTCCTGGGATTGAGTCCCATATCGGGCTCCTTGCTCCGAGGGGAGCCTGCTTCTCCCTCTGACTCTGCCTGCCACTCTGTCTGCCTGTGCTCGCTCTTGCTCTCTCTCTCTCTGACAAATAAATAAATAAAATCTTTAAAAAAAAAAAAAATAGCCCTTTTCAGTAAGACTTCAGGGCAAATGAGAAAGTTTAGAACTAAGGTTACATTTTCCAGATGAAAAGAAGAGACTGGAGTCCTGGACAGGGGTGGCTTGGCCTGTTAGACCTTCACAAAGAGGCCAGTGTAGCTAGAGCTGAGGCAGAAAGATAGGAAGAGACATAATGAGGGACTCTGCAGACAGGAAGCTATTGTCAAGATTTAGGCTTTTTCTCTGAGTGACAAGGGAACCGTGGAGAGTCCTGAGTGAATAATTGTATTTAAAAAGATCACTCTGGGGCCACCTGAGGGGCTCAGTTGGTTAAGCCTCCAACTCTTGATCTCATCTCAGGTTTTGATCTCACCATTGTGAGTTTAAACCCCTTGCTGGGGGTATCTACTTAACAAAACAAGAAGAAGGAGAAGGAGGAGAAGGAAAAGAAGAAAAGAAAGAAGATTACTCTGCTAGATACCCAACTGGGGGATGCCTTGGGCTCAGGTCATGATCTCTGGGCATCAGGCTCCTTGCTCCGCAGGGAGCCTGCTTTTCCCCTTGCCTGCCACTCCCCCTGCCTGTGCACTCGAGCTCTTTGTCTTCCTGACAAATAAATAAATAAAGTCTTTAAAAAAAAAAAAAAAACAGCCACCCAGGAGGCAAGGACAGAATCAAGAAAATAGGGAGCTTTCTGGGGCATCTTCCTGACTCAGTTGGCAGAATATACAACTCTTGATCTCAAGGTCATGATTTCAAGCCCTATGTTGGGTGTGGGGTGTGGAGCTCTTTAAAAAAAAAAGTAAAAATTCTGAAAATAAAGACAAATTCATCTCTTTCTTTCAAAGAAGCAAAAAAAAAAAAAATAGGAAAAAAGAAAATAGTGGGCCTATTGCAATTATCCAGGAGAGAAATGATCTGTAAAAGGAAAAATAAATAAACTAGGCTTCATGAAAACTAAAACCATTTGCTATGCGAAAGATCCTTGAAGGAGTGGGAAAAGACAAGCTACAGACTAGAAAAAAAGATTTGCAAACCTCATAAGCCAACAAACACATAATATCTGTAACATGTAAAGAACTCTCAAACTCAGAGTAAAAAAGGAAACAATCCAATTGGAAAATGGACAAAAGACTGGAAGAGATGTTTCAGGGAAGAGGATGTCCAGACAACAAATAAACACATGAAGTGCTGTTTCATGTCATTAGCCATTAGGATCATGTGCACGAAAGCCACAAGGAGACACCTATCACACAAGCTCAAATAAAAAGCCATGACAATACAAAATGCTGAGGAGAATGGGAAGATACTCCATCATTCATACACTACTGGTAAGAACAGAAAATGACAGCCATTCTGGAAAGTAGGGCACTCTAGAGACCTCTGGATGGCTCAGTCAGTGAAGCATGTCCTTCAGCTCAGGTCATGGTCTCGGGGTCTTGGGATCGAGTCCCACATCGGGCTCCTTCTCAGCAGGAAGCTTGCTTCTCTCTCTGCCCTCTGCCTCCGCTTGTTCTCTCCCTCTATCTCACAAATAAATAAATAAAATCTTAAAAAAAAAAAAAAAAAATAATGGCATATTTTAAAAAAAAAAAAAAAACTAAATGTGCAACTACCATCCAACCCAGCAAATTGCATTCTTGGGCATTTGTCCCAGAGAAAGGCAAAGCCTGTTCATAAAACATGCACATGAATGTTGGTAACAGCTTATTCACAATAGCCAAAACCTAGAAACAACGCAGATATCCTTCAGTGGGTAAACATTTAAATAAGCTGTGATATAGCCATACCATGGAATTCTACTCGGCAAGAAAAGAGGAATGAACTTGGATGCATCTCCAGAGAAATGTGCTGAGGGAAAAAAGCCAGTCCCAAAAGATGACATACTAGATGATTCCTTTTATGTAACAGTCTTGAGATGGCCAAAATTATACAAATGGAAAATAGGTGCAGAGTTAAGTGGTTAAGGGGTATGGAAGTGTGGGAGGAAGTAGGTGTGGCCATAAAATGGCAACATGGAAATGTTCTGTGTCTTGATACTATAGATCAAAATCTAGGTCATGACAGGACACTATGGTTTCACAATATGTTTCAATTGGCCAAAGTGGGTAAAGTTTCCATGGGATCTCCATATTCTTCCTCACAACTGCACATGAATGCACAATGATCTAACAATTAGAAGTTTTGGGGCACCAGGGTGGCTCATGACCTGCCTTCGGCTCAGGTCATGATCCCAGGGTCCTGGGATCAAGCCCTGCATCAGGCTCTTGGTCAGCGGGGAGCCTGCTTCCCTCTCTCTCTCGGCCTGCCTCTCTGATACGTGTGATCTCTGTCTATCAAATAAATAAATAAAACCTTTAAAAAAAAACAAAAATAAAAATAAAAATTAGAAGTTTAATAAAAAAAGAGAGAGAGAGAGAGCAAAAACAAACAGGGGCACCTGGGTGGTTCAGCTGGTTAAGCGTCTGCCTTTGGCGCAGGCCATGAGCCCGGGGTCCTGGGATGGAGCCCCACAATGGGCGCCCTGCTCAGCAGGGAGCCTGCTTCTCCCAACCCGCCCATCTTCTGGCCTGGTGCATGCTCTCTCTCACTATCTCTCTCTCTCTCAAATAAATAAATAAAATCCTAAAACAAACAAACAAACAGAACGAGGAGTACTTGTTTAAAAATAGAGGTGGGTCGCTATGGGATTCAGATAAAGAATTAGCTTGCTTCTCCAAGCAAGTTTTTCTTACCACCTGTGCATGTCTCCCTGGTGGGCACATTATGGAAATCCTCTTGCTAGGCACAGGAGAGCGAGGAAGTTTACACTGGAGAAAACACTTCATAAACCCTACTTGCTGCACAAATGTGAGCCACAACAGTTACCCTTAGGAGCTACAAATCTGAATGCTTTTAAGCGACAATGGACCGTGAAGTTCTCTAATTCAATCTAAGATTCTGGTACCGGTTCTCCTCATAGGAGGCAATGGTTTCACCAAGCAAATCTCCAACACCAGCTGTGTGTCCTTTAACCCAACTCAAGGCAGACACTATCTACCCAAAGACAGCGTCAGATTCCACAGGTGAACGAGTGAGCCCTATAAGACTTCCCTAGCCCACCTACCCCCTCTCCACATGCGCACACACCTCAGACACCAGTTGTCACCTGTCCTTACCAGTTGGCTGTAGACGGGAGGTTCTAATGGCCTACCACCTTAGGGTTCGGTCATTTTGCTAGAGTGGCTCACAGAACTCAGAGAAACATTTTGCCTATGACATTATTGGCTTCTTTGAGAGGACAGAACACAGGAACAGCCAGATGGAAGAGAGGCATGGCACAAGATATAGGGAAAGGCAAGAAGTTATCCACACCACTCTCCCCAAATTTCCATGTGTTTCACCAGCCAGGAAGCTCTCTGGACCCTGTCCTTTTTGGTTTTTATAGAGGCGTCATTACATACGCATAATTCATTAAAACACTGGACCATGAGGACTGATTCAGCCTTCAGCCCCTCCCCCATCCCCAGAGGAGGGGGATGGGACAGAAAGTTCCAACCCTCTAATCATGTGCTTGTTCCCCTGGCAACCGGCCCCCACCCATAGGTGCTTCCAAAGTCACCTCATTAACCTAAGACACCCTTATGGCTCTTCCGACTTGAGAAATTCCAAGAGCTTTAGGGAGCTCTGTACCAGGAATGGATATCTATTTCTTACTATAGCCTTCAATTTTTTTACCTTCAATTTCTACAGTAATGCCTTCAAGAGGTTGCCTTACTCTTTCCAATGACAGAAAATTTACTTCCCCCTCAGAGCAGCTGGACATTGATCTGTAGAAAACTTTGTAAAACTTAATTTAAGGAAAGGAAACATCTCCTACATCCCTGAGTTTTCCCACAAACCATCACAGTTAAATTCTTTGGATACCGTATCAATCAAGAAGCCTCATTATTTTTTTGGAACAAATAACCCCCCAAATAACAGCAGCTTAAAACCACAAAGGTTCATTTCCTACTCCTCGTCGATGCCCACTGTGGGCCGGCTAAAAGCTCCCTCCTTGATGTCTTCCTTCCCAGATTCAGGTTGATAAAGCCACCGGTGTCGGCCATAACTGCCAAGAGAATTCTGGAGTCTCACCCCGGCATTGAATGTCCTGTCCGCAAAGTAACCTATGGCTTCTACCCAAAATTGTTGACCACAATCTTATCATATGTCTCTCCATTTTCCAGACTCCTGAGGCAAACATAATTGTGAACAGTTCTAATAGATAGCACAGGGACCCTGTAGAAAGATTCTAATCCCTCCCCACTAGGTAGAACACCTGACAAAACCATCAAGACACATATTTACAAAACCACACCAAGTACTCAGGTCTCTTGGATCACAATTCAGAACCTTTTCCTACCAAGCTACGTTAGGATTTTTATACCAGTTCAATGCAGTTGTATTATATGGCATGGGTTTTTATGATACGGCTTGGGTTTTTTCTGTTTCTTTCTTCAAAACCGATTCAGGAGAGAGAGGGCTCAGGAGTTCCTAAAACACTTGCCTTAAGCTGGAAAATAATTTCACCGCCTTTTGAAATGTGTGACCTAGTAAAGATTACATGTCTGGGCGGTTTTTATACCCTGAATTTAGGAAATACAAAGGAAGCAATCTTCCAAAGACTCGAACTAACAGGCAGAAAAACTCTTGACTCTCACATCACTATTTCAATGATTCCACTGACCTCCGGGTCTCTGAGTGATCACAGTGGCAAGAGGCAGAGTTTGGCAAGGATGGAAGTAGATATAATAGCGTGGCAGGCCTTGAAGAACCAAATACTACAGTAAATGCATTAGCTCCATCCTATTTGCTCATAGGTCTGTGCAAAGTAACAAATGGTTCTAAAACATGTATTCCAAATAGCTTTTGTTCTTATTATTCTAAAGTTAACCTGGCTGCCAGATATGTGCTCCGTGATGACAAAGAATGCATAGAGGGGAGGAGTATGTATGCATCGAGGTATGCTGCTCATTTCATTCCTGCAGATACAGCGCACATCTGATGAATCTGTGACCATCTTCCAGTCTTCCCCAAACTGGGAACACTCGAGTATGTCCTTCCCAGCTTTTAACCCAGCCAGGTCATAGTTATTTTCTTAAAGAATATTAGTTTCCTGCTCAAATGGTCAATGGCTTCTGCATTAAAATCTAAAATGTCCCACCTAGTATTCAAAGCTCTGCAGGGTTAAGAACCCTACTGAGTTTTCCAGGCAACCGCACAGCACCCAGCTTCTTGCCTCCACTCACTGGACCTGACTTCTCCACCTCAGAGCGCAGTCCTTGCTCAAGTCATTTCTTTCAAAGGTACAGATTTTCAGGGGCACCTGGCTGGCTTAGTGGGTTAAGCATCTGCCTTTGGCTCAGGGCATGATGCCAGGGTCCTGGAATTGAGTCCCGCACGGGGCTCCTTGCTAAGCGGGGAACCTGCTCCTCCCTCTCCCACTGCCTGTATCTGCCCCTGCTTGTGCTCGCTCACTCTCTGTCAAATAAGTAAATAAAATCTTCCAAAATTAAAAAAAAAAAAAGGACAGATAGTCAAAGTACACGATGCATTTTGTTTTTATATACAATGCTAGTACTTACCACTGACTACACTCCCTGTGCTGTACCTTTTATCCGTATGATATTCATTCCATAATATTATGGTTCTTTACAGAGAAGCCCGTTTCTCCCTCTCCCCTGCATCCATCCTCCCCACCCCTCCCCCTCCAGCAACCATCAGGATGTCCTTTGTATCTATGCATCTGCCAATGTACAATGGGGTTTTAAGTAGAACCAAAATCCTACTTCATAAAGAAGCCTTTCCAGATATCCTGAGAATGGGGCCCTCTTAGCTAAATGTCTATGATAGCTCTTTTCATAGTGTGCTTTTGGGCCACTCTATGAATGAATGTGTCTAGTTTCCCCCACAACAGGGTATGAATCCTTGCCAAGGAGAGGCTGTGATTCCTGATCTCTGGAGTCAGCTCCTTGCACTTAGTGTGAGCTCTCCCACCTGCTTCCCCAGGCCCCCCAAACAAAAACTTAAATAAATAAAGTGCCCCAGTACAAGCTCTTCTTTTCCCCTAGACCAAACAATGTCCTGACCAGATAGCTCTTTTATTTTTTTTATTTTTTCCCCCACACAAGTGTCACCTCTGCTTTATCCCAAGCTTGTCACCATACCCACGTATCTGAACTGAAATGAATACCCTATTTACCCTGTGTCATCAACCCAACTCCCTTCTTCTGCATCTAAAACTATCTTTTTTTCCACTGCCTAAAATTCAGCCATAGAGATTCAGTATTTCAAATACTGAGACCTCCCGAGAGGTGCTACCATAATTGAAACATTACCAGCCACTGTTTTAAGAAGTACTAGGGAAAAAGAGGCTGAGAATCAGGCCTTTTTTTTGTGGGAAGGAGATGTGGAGATTGGGGAAAGAAGGAACAGTATCTGGGAAGGAGGCAGATGCTGGGCGCGGTGGTGAGAAAGAACCAAAAATAAATATTGGACTTCCTCTTAAATTTGCAACAGACCAGGTCTTCCTGAGACATGTAAAGACATGTATGAAGAACACAAAAGATATATGTCCACTGCAAATTAGTCATGTTAACAAAGTGACATGAGACTTGGGGAGTTCGAAGAGCGACAGAGTAATCAAAGCCTAACTGTAAAAGAACCCAGGAATTGAGGTAGGACCCGCAACTAGAAAAGAAACATTGCCATCAGGACTCAGCAGTTCTATATATACTGTGAGCAAGTTAAGAAGCTTGATGAAGCAGAGGACAATGATTACCGGTGTGCAGGAAATGTCCCAGCCCGAAGGATTCCTCTGAGTCGAGCCCTGTCTCCCTCAAAACCCAGTTAGTAGGGCTTGGAAAATCTCCATGAACCTAATACCTTTGACATCACATCATGGAATTAAATGAGATTCATGGTCCCAGGGTCCCTTCTGAAAGATGGTGGGAAATCCTCATGAGGAGGGGAGCATGGAGTATCCACAAAGCCCATGCTCAGAACGCCTCTTCATCTCTAAGTCATGCTTCTCTGCTATTTATAGGTCTGTAATGGATGAGGAGAAACCCACTTCTAGGTGCGAGGAGGAGGTCACTGAAGATGACATGTGGCCATGAGCCCATGGTGTCTGCCTTGGGGAGAGCAATAAAATGTGCAATGCCTACTTTTTTTTTTTTTTCTGCAATATTTACTGGTTCATTCTTTAACAGTCTGGCTGTCAGCTGTGAGCAAAAACCTTCTGCCAATCTCATTCAGTCCTTAAATGGGTAACAAGCCAGTAGAGGCTCGAAACAGTTGAACGTTCCTACCTAACACAGACCTGGCAGCCCTGTACTAGCTTATGAGTAATTTTTAAAGCTCCTTTGATGTGTGTAATGAAACCCTTTGACTGGTTCTCTGTCTCTTGGATGACCCCCAATTTCCATCTCCTTGAAATCTAGGAAAGAATTCAAGTACTGTCTTCCCCAGAGAGAGTAGGCATCCATAAGTTTCAAAAACCTAGAATTTGTACCATTAGTCAAGTCAGACGGTCTGAGGGCTGGAGCATGACAAAACTGGATCTCTGATTTGATCCTTGATAAAAATCATTTCAAATAACATTTAAAGAACCCAGTGGCAGGAGCTGGTGGGCTAAGTTGAGGGTCACCATTTACACAGTTATACCCACAGGTTTCCTGTGTACCTACAGTCTAAAGTGAGCCTGGGCCTATTGCAGAAAGGGAAAGTAAAAATGGTAGACAAATGAGGATGGTCCAAAAAACTGCTCAGCCATTGTGGGTTCTTCCCATTCCCTGCCATCCATCCCCCAAAAAGTATATCCTAACTATGACCAAAGTGGAGGCAAAGCCTAGAAAAACAGTCCAGTGCTGCTGAGATGTTCACGGTTGGCAACAAGTTTGATGCTTTTGAAATCCAATCCCCCTGGTAATTTTGAATTTCCTATGCAGTGTCTCTACCAAGTAATTACTCAGCTCAGATTCCTACACTGCCAAGGCCTAAGAATCCACCACTTCCCAAAAAACAAAAGAACAAAAACAGCAATTCTCTATTTGTGGGTGGGTATAATGAAAAATTCTTCCTTGTAAGGACACATCTTCCCCCAGAGGCTGTTGTTTCTAGTTGTTATCTCTTGGGGCGGGGGGGGGGGGGGGGACACAAGTAACAAATCAACATTCCTCTTCTGTAAGACAGTACATTAACTTCTCTTTTTTTTTCTTTTCTTTTCATTTTTTTAGGTAGGCTCCATGCCCAGTATGGAGCCCAGTGTGGGGCTTGAACATATGACCTGAGATCAACACCTGAGCTGAGGTCAAGAGTTGGAAGGTCAACCAATTAAGGCACCAGGGGCCCCATCCTCCCAGTTTTGAAGACTGACATCTCAGCCCCTCGGATCTTTCTTTCAGCTACAGACCCCTGTTCCTCCAAACATCCACACTTCCTTTCCTCTTCGCCATTCGTCCTTCTCCTGAATGTGTCCTAGTTGCTTTTTGCCATAACGTGCATTCCCCCAAACTGAACATGGTACTCCAGCGGAGGTTGACCAAAGCCAAGTGGAATGGGGCTCTTGCCTCCCCCATTACAGATATTTCTCCTAAGACTGGACCCTGGGATCATGACCTGATTATGTGAAATAATCACATCTAACTGTGAAGTCCAGTGGGGCTGACTCAGCCAATCTAAAATAACCATGGCACAATTCAAAACCATAATTTCTTGCCAAGTAATATAGCCAAGTGGTATCTAGACCCTTTCTATCCCCACCCAAAGGCCATCCACAAGCCCTCACTCCACAAACACAACAACACAATAAATGGATGAAGTGTTCTGTTTTGCACATGACTTTTTTCAAAATCTGGCAATTATCTGAGTTGCCCAAGATTCTTCAAAACATCCCCAAGTCAAAAAATGGTCATCTCTAGGGGTGCCTGGGTGGCTCAGAGGGTTGAGCCTCTGACTTTGGCTCAGGTATGATCTCAGGGTCCTGGGATCGAGCCCATATCAGCTGGCAAGTCTGTTTCTCCCTTTCCCTCTGCCCCCCCCCCCCCCCCCCCCCCACTTCTGGGAGCGTTCTCTCTTTCAAATAAATAAAATCTTAAAAAAAAAAAATGGTTGTCTCTAAGTGTTACACAGCTTGATAAGCTAACTGCATAAGCCTTTAAATCCCCTGAAGGCATGCCCAATAAGGTAAACCATTAAATGACAATAGCAGAACAGAGAGGAAAGAGCACAGGTCTGTCTTTTGAACTACGGGAGTCTGAATCAAAGCTGCATTAATAAACTGAGGCTAAACCTTAGTTTCTTCCCACAGAAATGGGGATAACCCTCTTCTTCCGCCAAGTCCTTACTGGAAGTGCTGGATACATTGCTTGGTCTATGTACATACACAGTAAAAGAAATGTTAGCCCTCAAAGCACAGATTATTCCTGGGTACATATTATTTCTCCTAGTAGATTACTAGCCCTGAGGGAAAGGGATGGAGACTTGTCTGTCCTCACAGTTTCGACCCCTAGCATGAGGAGACACGCACTTCCTTCTGGAATACAACTGTGGGTATCTGCCTTCAAATTCACTTGAGTATCACACAGAAATAATCACACTTCTATTTGGACTACTTAGTTCCCCCAGGGAAATTTGACAATTCTCAGGAAGTATCTAAAGTTATCAGTTATTTAAATTAAAAAAAAAAAAAAAAAAAAAGACTCCCTTCAAGTCTGAGGCAGTCTGGTACACCTACCAGTCATGATCATACCTGAGTCATGTTCAAAGGTTGCTCTAGGTTAGCAGTGACATTTCTAATTTTTTTTTAAAGATTTTTTATTTATTTATTTGAGAGAGAGCACATACACATACAAGCAGGGGCAGAGGGGCAGAGGGAGAAGGAGAAGCAGACTCCCCGCTGGGCAAGGAGCTGGATGTGGGACTCGATCCCAGGACCCTGGGATCATGCCCTGAGTTGAAGGCAGATGCTTAACCCACTGAGCCACCCAGACACTCTGACTTTTCTAACATTTTTAATTTTTACCCAGTTTTTAGCTCTATTTGTCTCCTCCAGTAATGGTGTTCCAAAATGCGGCAAAAACAGGAAGGGCAAGGGGAGGCCACTGACAAAAGCCAGCATCTGATACATCCAGACCTATCTATCTGATACATCCAGATACATCTGACCTATGGCTCCAGAAACCAGAGGTAAGTTTTGCTGGTCTCCGGTGTCTACCCTGAGCAATAAAATTCAGAGTTCACTCCCACACAGTGGCAACAGGATTGAGGTAATTGTTGCTGTTATAGCTTTCGCAGTTTGAGTGGGAGAAGATGAGAATTCTGAAAGAGATTTATTTACCGCAAAGCATCCCAAATATCTCATTAATCTGCTTTTCATTTGGCAAACTTTTCCTTCATTAAAAGTGCCACGGTCTGCAGTTTATGACAAGGCAGAATTGCCTCTGGGAAGGCACAGCAGCAAAACGAAGAGGATCTGGGTTGTGGAGAGAGGGAGACGGGAGTTTGATTTGCAGGTGTGTGATGTCCTTGCTCTGTGACCTTGAGCGGTTTTCCTTAGGCTACTAGCACCCCAGCATCCTCATTTGTAAAGAGAGCATCATTGTCCTGGCCTGATGTATGGCTGAGATTGGCTGTAGGACTTTGGGGACACTTGTTTGTGTCCATTACTTCCTGAAGGCTCAGGCGGTCATCTGTGAAATGATCAGGATAGTACCAACTTCACAGAGATGAGGAGGAGGATTTAAATGAGAGAATCTATGTAAACAGATGAGAACAGGGTCTGGCACAGAGGAGAGCTACGTGTCTCTTCTCATCATCATGATTAAGGATTAATGACTCAGGTCAAGGGTGTCTTGCACCGTGATCTGCACCTTGTACATAGAAGGTGTTCAATAAATGCATGAGAGAACCTCTCCCCGCAACAATGACAGAGTTCGCACTGGGGACTGAAGAAACTCCTTGGATAGGAGAACATTTTCCACAGTTAAATGCTCAGGGCTTTAGAGAAGGAGAGATCATGTAGATGAGCCTGTCTACAAATCAGCAGCAGAGAGAGCTGAAGGGGGAGACCTGTGACAGGGAGAGCTGTGAGGGGAGGTAGAGAAGGTAGGTACACTGATAATATGACAGGGTTAATAGAAAAGAAAAATTCGAGGTCTTGTGACAACCAGACTACTGCATTATTTTCCCCCATGTCACACTGCCTTTTAAGTGCGACCTGGTTGCAAGATGCCTGGAGACCATGTGACTCTTGATCCCGGGGTTACGAGTTCAAACCCCATGTTTGGTGTAGAGAGGACTGAAAATTAAATCTTTCAAAAAATAATAAATAAGTGGTACCTGGTTGAGGTAACACCTTTCAACAAAAATAATAAAGAAAGAAAGAATAATAAATAATAAATAAATGTTACCTGGTTGAGAAACACCTTTCAACAAACGGAGTCCAAAATGTCAGGTTGCATCTGATCCTATTCGTGGTTTTTCAGGAAGAATAGGAAAAAAGGCACGGTTGTGCACCGCTGGTGGGAACGCAAGCTTGGTGTAGCCACTGTGGGAACCAGTATAGAGGTTTCTAAAAAACATTAAAAACAGAATTACCATATGATCCAGTAATTCCACTGCTGGGTATTTACCCAAAGAATAAGAACACACTGATTTGAAAAGATATAAACACACATATGTTTATCTCAGCATTACTGACAATAGCCAAGATACAGAAGCAACTTAAGTGTCTATCAACTCAAGGATCGACATTCGGTAATGTCTATGGTATGTCCACGATGTGATAGATATATATGATATGGAATGCAATGGAACATTACTCAGTCATTAAAAAAAAAAAAGTAAGAATAAATCCTTGCCATTTGCAACAACATGGAGGAAGCTAGAGGGAATTCAAGAAGTGAAATAAGTCAAACACCACATGATTTCACTCACATGTGGAATTTAAGAAACTGAAAAAAATGAACAAAGGAGGAAAGAGACAAAGACTCTTAACTACAGAGAACAAGCAGAAAGTTACAGGAGAAGAGGTGGGTGGGGGGATGGGGGAAAGAGAGGAAGGTGATTAAGAGTACACCTACCATCATGAGCACTGAGAAAGGGTTAGAATTGCTGAATCATTATGTGCTACGCCTGGAACCAATGTAACACTGTATGTTCATTATTCTTGAATGAGAAAAATATTTTTTGAAGAGACAGATAAGAAAAGACATGGACTCAGGGTGGTTTGGGTAGATGTTGGGAATGTAAAGGGAGAAAATGGCTTCCTGATAATATTCCCGGGAGTCCCAGTTCAGAGCAGGGAATCTTCACCTCACTCTGGATGGAGAAACAGGGGCAGGACATTGCGGAACGGGACAACCATAAACCCAGCCAGCCAGTTCTGCCTCCCTTGGTTCATTCTAAACACGGCTTTTATAGCCCAGTTCAGACTTGTTTTGTACATAAAATATCTCTGAGTTCCAGATCCCTTAGCTTTCAGCCCATTCCTGCTGTTTCGGTGTCACTCACCACCACCACCACGACCACCCCCCAGGGGAAGGAGGATGTTCCTCTTCTCAACGGGAACACATCACTTTGCTTCTGTGGGTTTCCCTCATTTCTTTTCCTTCAGTCAGGGAGATAGATCTGGCCTAAGGACTTTTGTCTTTTAAAGCATCTCTCACTTGATGAGCTTAGACTAAAAAAAGAAGAAGAAAATCAATTAACCAAAGAAACAAAAGTCAAGGATGAAAGAGAGAACAGAAAATAGAAGTGGGGATGTGAAGTGGGAATCAACCTGGGTTGCGCACAAAATATTGGTATTTTGGGTGCCCAGGCTTGAACCTTGTCTCTGGCCTACCCAACCTCAATGACTCACATCGCCGGTAAGTTCTATTCTAAAAAGAAAAGGGACCATGTGCTCACAGCTGCACTCTGCCTTGAGATCTAAGCTTATCCCCAAAGGGAGAAGACCGCATCATCTGCTTACATTAAGAACGCTGAGAATGAAATCTGAGGCAGAAGCAAGAATGTTAATGGCGGAGGCCGCCAACAGAGTAAATTCTGTGTCCCCTCTGAGGACAACCAGCCTGACCCACATGGGGCTGAAGCAGGGGAGGAAGAAAACCCATCGCAAAGCACACAGGTGGTGGACAGAACCAGAGAGGGCATAGAAGGTGAGCTCCGGGGACTCCCTCAGGGGTGGGCACGAAAGCCAGGGGTTTATAACCATCAAAGGGATCAAAAGCTAAAAATATGGGTTATAACCATTCATGTGACCCCTTTGAAAACTCCAGGCTAGTGTGGCCTGAGAAAATGGGCTGACACCGATAATATCACTTCCTTCTGTTCTCCTTCTACAATTTAAACTGTACACAGAGTTAAAATGAGGCTCCCCAGTGGGCTGTGTTCATTCAAACTCACTCTTTCTGGTGGCAGGTGTTCCCAGTAAGAGAAATAGGATTCTGGATTCCTAGAATTTAATTAGGTACTGCTCTTCAAATACCAAAATAATCCAAACTATTAGGCCAGTGGGGTATATGATCTGTCTTACTTTTCTGTGTGGGTTGGGCTGGTAACTGAATTCTCCATTTTTCTCATTCAGATTCCCTTGCAACTAAGCACACATATTTGAGAAATGGCAGGTCAGGGTATGGGGTTCAGACTGTGTCCATGAGAGGATTTCTCTTCAAAGAAGCCGTATAATATAAAGAGCCATGAAGTCGATTAAACAAGGAAGCTATTAGACTGGGGGTTGTTTCTAATGCCTTAGCAGCCTATAGAAGCAAACCAGAACCTAAGCCTGTGAATGCCTCAAGGTTAAGGAATCAAAATCTTAGGACAACCCATTACAGACAGCCAACAAACCTACTCCAGATAAGGCAAATGCTGACTTACAGCCAATCAAATCTTTCCCTCACTTTGCTTCCGAATCCTATCTATGATATAAAATCCTTCTGGAGCCTCTGTGTGTAGGACACTCCTAACCACTTCCGGATTTAATCAGTTTTTGCTCAGATTAACTTAAAATCTGTAATACACCTCAGTCTATTTTAACAGAACTAAGTAACACTAGTCCAGAGGGTAACAAAAATATTATTATTAGGCAGAGCCTTCTGCTCATCCTGTCTGGGCCTCCGTTTCTTCATGGATTAAAAAAATAATAATAATAATAAAAATCTTGCAAACAATATCTCCTATGCACCTCCTTGGAATTCTTATGAGGGCCATAAAAGATCTTGTGAAACTTTTTTAACCTACAAAGGATCATAAATAATAAGGGGCGATCTTGTCCATTAGAGTAATAGGACTTTGCTTTCAGCTAAGTTAAAATACCTGCTTCCTTAAATATTATAATTTTAAAAATTGTAAAATGTACCTCCCCAGTTCATCATTACCTAAAGTAAAGAGCAAAGAAAATGAAGATCAAATGCCTTCCCATCAGTTTTGGGCAGTTTAATTCATATTAGAAATCTGGGAGTGATGTTTCCTTCTAATATCCAGTAATAATTAATATTATTCTTTCCCTCAAAGAACAAAAAAACATCTGTCCCAGTACCAAGTTGCTTTTGTCCCTGGCATCTTGAGGACACACGGGTGTTTTCTGAGGGCTCTCTGCCAATCAATATCCCACCAACCTAAAGAAATATGGCCACACACACGAAGAGTATGACTGAAGAGAATCACTCTTCCCACGAAAACTAATGGATTCCAGTGAAGAGAATAAGAAAAAGATTACACTGGAATCTGTGAGTGGTAACAGAAGAAGTAGGTCATTCTTTTAAATGCCATTTCCTCCCCAATTTCATGTTAGTTGCCCAACCTCCAAAAAACAAGCTCTACGTTGCCCAGGAGAAACAACATCAAAGTACCTTGAATATTTCTCAAATAACTTTCCTCAACACTCTGTACCACTGAGAAATCCCACAGGCCTGTGAATGTTGTTAACAAAGCCATTGTTCCCAGCTCTCAACTCCGTCTTTGGGTTTGGCTTTCTCTCTTCTTTTTATAGATGAGTAACATTTTCAATCACGTTGTTTTTCTGGTTACTCTGGGAACCATGTTCCTTTTAAATAAGCACCATCTTTTGTCCCACATTCACTGGCCTTTACTTCTTTCTCATCTCTGCTAGAACATGAGGTGAACATTCCAGGGATTGTGTGGGGAGCAGGGGAGATAGTGCGGGAGGGGACAAAAGGCTTCTGAAATCTTAAGAGCAGGATCACGTGGGAGACAATGCTTCACCCCTCTGAGTCAGATTCCAGCTAGATGATTGTGACCCTACTGAGGATCCCATAAGAGTTTGCTCACTGACCCCTCTCCTATGAATGCTCTCCTGTTCACTACCAGCTCCCTTAGTCAGAACCACCTGTCCTCGCCTTGTGTCCCTATTGCGGGGTTTACAACTTCAATCACAGCATTTGAGCACACTTCTTGCTATTTCCTTCTCCCCTCTATGGATTAAAAACTCACCTTATTTATTTTTGGAATCCCCAAATCATGCTGACCAATGTGTGTCATGCAACAGGTTCTAATACAAGACTGACCTGTTAATCAACTAGTTGATTGACCGAATGGATGTCTACAGATGAAATCAACCTGTATAGCTCCAATCACTAGAAAAGGGTAAGTTGTTATTACGTGGGAGCCCACAAATCTGCTTTGAACTTAAGGTAATGAGGCCACTGCTCAAAGGCAATGATAATGGATTTTACAAGTGTTATTTCAGAACATCTTTAGTTTTTGTTTGCTCATTTATTTAATCTGGACAGCCACAGAGAATACACATACTCTACCATAATAACACACTAAAAAACCAGTCTATGCAACAGAAATATTGAAAAGTACTCTGCTGGTTAGGTAAGCATCACCTCTAAAAGATGCAGTGATGAAACAACATACTTAAAGACATTCCTTGGGTACAAACTGGTATCCTGGTGTGACCATTACCACAGAAGGCCAGTTATCAAACTATTATGAACACCAACAAACTCAACAGGAGATCGAAAGGAAGAAGAGCAGCAGTTCTAAGAAGAGAAGAGCAACCACTTTCTGGAAGGTAGGGTTTGCAGAGAAGGGAATCCGAAGTGATGGGAAGATACACCGTGGGGGGAGGGGTGGGTTGGCACCCAGCAAGCAGTGGAGCAGCAGAACACAAAATCCGAACTTTTAGAAATCTGCTCCACTGAGGGATGTGGCTCCAGAGGTTAAGTGAGGGTGGAGTCCTCATAGAGACAGTGTGGTCTCAGGTCCCTTGGGGTCACAGAAAGACCGGGGGTATATGAGTGTGTCAGAGCTCCCAGGTATTAGAGCAGGGAAGCCAGCTGCAGAAGTGGAGCCAAGGAGTGAGCTCTCAGCTCAGGGTTACCTTAAACCATGATCCAAGGCAAGTCCCTTCGAGCAGGGACCCCACAAGCAGCAGATCCGGAAGACTCGCCTTCCTCTCTGGGAGGAGCAGTGTGAGCACATGGCAGGAATCTGCTGGGTTTGGACACTCCAAACAGAGCCATGTGTCAAAGACAAAAATGTTCGATCACAGACCAGGTGAGCTCAGAGCGTGGCCAGAGACAAGGGAGACAGGAGGGATTGACTGCTTTTCTCGGAGGGTGCACTGAGGAGTGGAGCCCTGAGTTCTCAGCTCCTCTGGGCTGAGATTGGGAGACCACCATCTTCATTCCCGTCCTCCAGAGCTCTACAGAAAGCTTTCAGGGAACAAAAGCTCCTGAGAGAGAACCTGAGCAGATTACTTAGCCCGGCCGCTGGCAAGGGTGGCACAATTCCGCCTTGGGCAAAAATGTTTGGGAATCATGGCAACACACCCCTCCTGCAGAAGATCAGCAAGAACATACAGTCAAGACCAAGTTCACGCGTTAAGGAGAACTGGGAACTTGAGAGCTAAGGGAAAGCAACGCATAGAATTCATGGCTTTTCCCCCATGATTCTTTAGTCTCACAAAGCTAAATTTTTTCAATATTATTTTTTTCTTATTCTATTTTTTAAATTTTTCCTCTTTCCTATTTTAATGTTTTTGAACTATATTACCTTATCAATACATTTTTAAAAATCATTTTTAGTTTTCATTGTTACAGTCATATTCTATCCCTTCATTGTATTTAACCTTATTTTTTGTATACATATAGGTTTTTCTTTCTTGAAAATTTTGGGATACAGTTTCTTCTAACAGATCAAAATATACTGTAAATCTACCACATGGCTTTGTTCTAGACTCCAGACTGTTCACATTCTTTTCTTTTTTCTTTTTTCAACCAACTTATCAATTCCTTTTTTAGAATATTTTAAAATTTTCATCTTTACAGTCATATTCTATCCCTTCATCATGTTTACCCTTATTTTTGTATATATATTAGTTTTTTCTTTCTTTAAAGTTTTGGGAGCAGTTTCTTCTAACAGACCAAAATACACCCAAAATCAAGTATGTGGCTCTGTTCTTTTCACCAGTCTAATACATATACATATATATGGAAAAAATACATATATATATGTGTGTGTGTGTGTGTGTATGTACATATATTCCCCTCCTCCCCCAGGTTCAGGTCTCTTCTGATTTGCTTAGTGTGTATTTTTCTGGGGTCATTGCCACTCTTTTAGTATTTTGCTCTCCCATTCAGCAATGCTTATCTGGATAAAATGATAAGGCAGAATACCTCACCTCAAAACAAAAGAACAAGAGGCAGTACCAACAGCTAGGGACCTAATCAACACAGACATTAGTAAGATGTCAGAACTAGAATTCAGAATGACAATTATCAAGGTGCCACCTGGGCTTAAAAAAGCATAGAAGATACTAGAAAATCCCTTTCTGGAGAAAGAAAAGAACTAAAATCTAACTAAGTTGAAATTTTAAAAAAGCTATTAGTGACGTACAATGAAAAATGGAGGCTCTTACTGATAGGATAAATGAAGCAGAAGAGAGAATTAGTGATACAGAAGAATTAATGATATAGAAGACCAAACAACAGATAATAAAGAAGCTCAGCAAAAGAGAGAGAAAAAACTACTGGACCACAAGGGGAGAAAAACAATATTAGAATAATTGGGATCCCAGAAGAAGAAATAAGAGAGAGGGGGGAAGAAGGTATATTGGAACAAATAAAAGCAGAGAATTTCCCTAATTTGGCAAAGGGAACAAGCATCAAAATCCAGGAGCTACAGAGAACCCCCCCTCAAAATCCATAAAAATACGTCAATACCCTGTCATCTAATAGTAAAACTTAAAAGTCTCGTGACAAAGAGAAAATCCTGAAATCAGCTCAAGACAAGAGGTCTGTAACACACAATGGTAGAAATCTTAGACTGGAAGCACACCTATCCACAGAGACCTGGCAGGCCAGAAAGGGCTGGCATGATATATTCAGAACACTAAATGAGAAAAATATGCCACCAAGAACACTATATCCAGCTAGGCTGACAATTAAAATAGGAGAGATAAAAATCTTCCAGGACAAACAAAAACTGAAAGAATTTGCAAACACCAAACCAGCTCTACAGGAAATATTTAAAGGGGTCCTCTAAGCAAAGAGAGAGCCTAAAAGTAACAGACCAGGAAGGAACAGAGACAATATACAGTAACAGGCAATACAATGGCACTAAATTAATATCTTTCAATAGTTACCCTTAATGTAAATGGGCTAAATGCCCCAATCAAAAGATACAGGGTATCGGAATGAATAAAAAAAACAAGGCCCATCAATATGCTGTCTGCAAGAGATTCATTTTATACTGAAAGACACCTCCAGACTTAAAGTGTGGGGGTAGAAAACAATTTATCATGCTAACAGACATCAAAAGAAAGCTAGGGTGGCAATCCTTATATCAGATCAATAAGATTTTAATCCAAAAACTATAATAGGAGATGAGGAAGGACACTCTATCAGACTTATAGGGTCTGTCCAACAAGATCTAACAATTTTAAATATCTATGCCCTTAACATAGGAGTAGTCAATTATATAAACCAATTAATAGCAAATTACAAACTTATATAAACAAAATTATATAACCAATTAATAACAAATTAACAAATAACAAATATAAATCAAAGAAACATATCAACAATAATATAATAATAATAGAGGACTTTAATATCACCTCCACTGAAATGGACAAATCATCTAAGCAAAAGATCAACAAGGAAATAAAGACCTTAAATTATACACTGGACCAGATGGACATCACAGATACATTCAGAACATTCCATCCCAAAGCAACAGAATACACATTCTCCTCTAGTGCACAAGGAACATTCTCCAGAATAGATCACATCCTCGGTCACAAATCAGGTCTCAACCATTACCAAACAATTGGGATCATTCCCTGCATATTTTCAGACCACAATGCTCTGAAGCTAGAACTCAATCACAAGAAGAAAGAACTCAAATACATGGAGGCTAAAGAGCATCCTACTAAAGAATGAATGGGCCAACCAGGAAATTAAAGAATTGAAAAAAATCATGGAAACAAATGAAAATAAAACACAACTGTTCAAAATCTTTGGAACACAGCAAAGGCAGTCCTGAGAGGAACATATATAGTAATACAAGCCTTTCTCAAGAAACAAGAAAGGTCTCAAGTACACAACTTAACCCTACACTAAAAAAAGCTGGAGAAAGAACAGCAAAGAAAGCCTAAACCCATCAGGAGAAGAGATATAATAAAGATCAGAGCAGAAATCAATAAAATAGAAACCAAAAGAATAGTAGAATAAATCAACAAAACTAGGAGCTGGTTCTTAGAAAGAATAAGATTGATAAACCTCTGGCCAGACTTATCAAAAAGAAAAGAGAAAGGACCCAAATTAATATAATCATGAATGAAAGAGAAAAGATCACAACAAACACCAAAGAAATACAAATAATTATAAGAACATATTATGAGCAACTAACGCCAGCAAATTTGACAATCTGGAAGAAAAGGATGCATTCCTAGAAATATATAAACTACCAAAACTGAACTAGGAAGACACAGAAAACATGAACAGACCCATAATCAGTAAGGAGATTGAAACAGTCATCAAAAATCTACCAACAAACAAGAGCCCAGGAGCAGACAGCTTCCCAAGGAAATTCTACCAAACACTTAAAGGAGAATTAATACCTATTGTCCTGAAACTGTTCCAAAAAATAGAAATGGAAGGAAAACTTCCAAACTCGTTTTATGAGGCCAGTATGCCTTGATCCCAAAACCAGACAAAGACCTCATCAAAAAAGAGATTTATAGACCAATATCCTTGATGCAAAAATTCCCACCAAAATACTAACCAATAGGCTCCAACAGGACATTATAAGGATTATTCACCACCACCAAGTGAGATCTATTCCTGGGCTGCAAGATTGGTTCCACATCCACAAATCAATCAGTGTGATACAGTACATTAATAAAAGAAAGAGCAAGAACTGTATGATACTCTCAATAGATGCTGAAAAAGCATTTGACAAAGTACAGCATCCTTTCTTGATCAAAACTCTTCACAGTGTAGGGATAGAAGGTATATACCTCAATAGCATCAAAGCCATCTTTGAAAAACCCACAGAAAATATCATTCTCAATGGGAAAAAACTGAGAGCTTTTCCCCTAAGGTCAGGAACATGACAAGGCTGTCCAATATCACCACTGCTATTCAACATAGTACTAGAAGTCCTAGCCTCAGCAATCAGACAACAAAAAGAAATAAAAGGCAACTCATTCAGCAAAGAAGAAATCAAACTCTCACTCTTTGCAGATGATATGATACTTTATGTGGAAAACCCAAAAGACTCCGCTCCAAAACTGCTAGAACTCATACAGAAATTCATACAGTGTCAGGATATGAAATCAATGCATAGAAATAGGTTGCATTTCTATACACCAACAGCAAGACAGAGGAAAGAGAAATTAAGGTGTTGATCCCATTCACAATCGCACCCAAAACCATAAGATACCTAGGAATAAAACAGTAGAAAAATAAAATATTTTTTGAAAACCTAATCAAAGAGGCAAAGAATCTATACTCAGAAAACTATAAAGTAATCATGAAAGAAATTGAGGAAGACATTTAAAAATGGAAAAACGTTCCATGCTCATGGATTGGAAGAAGAAAGACAGTGAAAATGTCTTTGCTACCTAAAGCGATCTACACATTTAATGCAATCCTATCAAAATACCACCCATTTTTTTCAAAGAAATGGAACAAATAATCCTAAAATTTACACACAACCAGAAAAGACCCCCAATAGCCAGAGGAATGTTGAAAAAGAAAGCCAAAGTTGGCAGTATCACAATTCCAGACTTCGAGCTCTATTACAAAGCTGTCATCATCAAGAGAGTATGGTACTGGCACAAAAACAGACACACAGATCAATGGAACAGAATAGAGAATGCAGAAATGGACCCTCGACTCTATGGTCAACTAATCTTCAACAAAGCAGGAAAGAATGTCCAAGGGAAAAAAAAAACAGTCTCTTCAATGAGTGGTGTTGGGAAAATTGGACAGCCACATGCAGAAGAAAGAAACCAAACCATTTCCTTATATCACACACAAAAATAGGCTCAAAATGGATAGAAAACCTCAGTATGAGACAGGAATCCATCAAATCCTTGAGAACACAGACAGCAACTTCTTCAACCCCAGCCACAGCAACTTCTTCCTAGAAACATCGCCAAAGACAAGGGAAGCAAGGGCAAAAAGGAACTATTGGGACTTCATCAAGATCAAAAGCTTTTAAACAGCAAGGGGAACAGTCAACAAAACCAAAAGACAACTGACAGAATGGGAGAGGATATTTGCAAATTACATATCAGATAAAGGGTTAGTATCAAAAATCTATGAAGAACTTTTGAAACTCAACACCCAAAGAACAAATAATCCAATCAAAAAATGGGCAGAAGACATGAACAGACCTTTTAGCAAATAAGACATCCAATTGGCTAACAGACACATGAAAAAGTGCTCAACATCACTCAGCATCAGGGAAATACAAATCAAAACCACAGTGAGATACCACCTCACACCTGTCAGGATGGCTAAAAGTAACAAGTCCATATACACTATGGAGTATTATGCCTCCATCAGAAAGGATGAATACCCATCTTTTGTAGCAACATGGATGGGACTGGAAGAGATTATGCTGAGTGAAATAAGTCAAGCAGAGAGAGTCAATTATCATATGGTTTCACTTATTTGTGGAGCATAACAAATATCATGAAGGACATGGGGAGATGGAGAGGAGAAGAGAGTTGAGGGAGATTGGAAGGGGAGATGAACCATGAGAGACTATGGACTCTGAAAAACAATCTGAGGGTTTTGGAGGGGCGGGGGGTGGGAGGTTGGGGGAGCCAGGTGGTGGGTATTATGGAGGGCACGTATTGAATGGAACACTTGGTGTGGTGCATAAACAATGAATTCTGTTACACTGAAAAGAAATTTTTAAAAAAATAGAAAAGTAACAAGTCAGGAGAAGACAGATGGTGGAGAGGATGCAGAGAAAGGGGAACACTCCTACACTGCTGGAGGGAATGCAAGCTGGAAAACAGAATGGAGGTTCCTCAAAAAGTTGAAAATAGAGCTACCCTACAACCCAGCAATCACACCACTGGGTATTTACCCTAATGATACAAATGTAGTGATCCAAAGGGGAAAGGGTACCCCAAAGTTTATAGCAGCAATGTCCACAATAACCAAACTATGTCAAGAACCTACATCTCCATCAACAGATGAATGGATAAAGAAGAGGTGGTATATATATACAATGGAATACTATGCAACCATCAAAACCCCCCAAATCCTGCCATTTGCAATGACATGAATGGAACTAGAGGGTATTATGCTGAGTGAAATAAGTCAGTCAGCTAAAAATAATTATTATATGATCTCTCTGATAGGAGGAATTTGAGAGATGGGGTAGGGGTCATGGGGGGTAGGGAGGGAAAAAATGAAAAAAGATGGGATCAGGAGGGAGACAAACCATACGAGACTCTTAATCTCAGGAAACAAACTGAGGGTTGCTGGGGGGTTAGGGGGTAGGGATAGGGTTGTTGGGTTATGGACATTGGGGAAGGTATGTGCTATGGTAAATGCTATGAATTGTGTAAGACCGATGATTCACAGACTTGTACCCCTGAAGCAAATAATACATCATATGTTAATTAAAAAAAAAAAACAAACCACACACAGAAGGCCAACAAGAAACACTGAGGTGACTGTCCTCAGATCCCCACTTTGTTTTTTACCAATTATTCTCAGTATGAGAACACTTATAAGAAGTACTTGGGTTTGGAGGGTGGTTCGGGTTTTTTTTGTTTGTTTTTGGTTTTTTGGTCACTTTTCAGTTCATAAATATTGGACACCAGCTGCGGGTTGGCCAAATCAAGAAATGCAAACACGGGTTTTAAGACAAGGTGTGGTTTGCATGAGAAGGTGTTGAAAAGAACGCAAGGATCATAACCAAGGCACGTAAACTGTGAAACACACATGTAACTCCCCAATGTAATGGATGTAGAGACAGAAATTAACAGGCACTTGAAGATCAGAACAGACTTCATGGAGAAGGTAGTATTTCTCATAGAAGTTAAGCTCTGAATATGTCAAAGCCCATAGATAGGGAGGATAGTACAGTAGGGTCGGGGGGGCAGTGGACATTCTTGGCAGGGGAGGGGGTATGATGTTACACAAAAGCCCAGAATGGAAGATAAACTCCCATGGCTCTTTTTCATCTTCATTCCCAGAAACTTCCATTCCATCTGCTCCCCGTATACTGATCTGACTCTGCTAATCACCAATTCAAGCCTAGCTGTGTGTAATGTAAAATAACACCAATATTATTACTGTGAAGATCTCTCCCTTTCCACAAGAGCAATAAATATTATTTTGAAGTAACGCATTGACTATTACATTTATATAATATCCCTAGAGAAATTATTCATAATTGCAATATATTTGGGGTGTACTGTAATTATATTCTTTAAGTTTTATTAGAATTCAAAACAAAGGCTTCTCAGCCTTTTCTGCAAATGATCTGTGCATCACATGGAAAAACCTTTTAATTATTAGAGTATAGGTTTTTGCCCACTTCTACATCATTTTGTTCTTGCCAAATTCTAAGGTCTAGCATTAGAACAAGTTGCTTTAGAATATTCTTAAGAGCTGAGATTCCTTAACTCCAAATTTCAGAGCAGCCTCGTTAATCTGTGATAGAAATAAAGAACTGATTTAATAGAATGTCTCCCAGTCTGGTGTTCTCCCAGATATGAATAGGCATTTCATACAAAATGAGACATGTTAGTGGAATGAAATTAATTTAAAGTTTTTGTTTTCTCTACAAGACTTCTCAGTCATTAGTACGTTCCTTTTTTAAAAAATTTTATTTATGAGAGACAGAGAGAGGGGAAGATACAGAGGGAGAACCAGACTCCCCACAGAGCAGGAAGCCCAACCTGGGGCTCGATCTCAGGACCCCGAGATCATGACCTGAACCAAAAGCAGATGCTTAACCCACTGAGCCAGCCAGGTACTCCCTGAGTATGTTCTTACAAATGGTAAATCTGTAAAGAAGGGACACATGTCTCCATGCTCACTTTACAATGAAACATTTTTTTTAGCTGCATTCCTAGAATGTTGTTTCAGGAAACGCTAGTCTGAGAAATACTTATTTAACAAATTACTCTAAAGCTAATTTACAAGTCAGCTTTGGGAGGTCAGTGGACGTCCAGGGAAATGTTCCCCATCATCCAACAAAGACCATGCTTACAAAACAAACAAACAAAACCCCACAAAAACAAAACAAAAACAGAGTATAAATCCAAAAACAGAACAAAAGTTATATGAACTACATGGTAAATGCCACTTAGGTAATGCTTTTCTGATGCCAAAACAAAAACTTCAGTTGTGACTTGCACAGAGATACTGAGGTTTTCCTGTAGTATAAAATGTACTTGGTATGCTAATAAATTGGTAGTCAGTTACCATTTATGGGATAAGTAGATACACAAGGCACTTTCTAAAAGTTTCCTCACTTGCATCAGAGTATCTGCTTTAACAACTTTGCAAAATTCACTATCCCAATCAAAAAAATCACTTCAATGTATGTGCACATGCCTGCCAGAAAAAAACATTTTGGTCACCCTTAACCCACCTGCCCCAAAGAGTCACCTCTGGGCTTCTCCAGACAGGCTCCCACACTCTTTGATGCAAAGTACTGTGGGTTATCACCATCCCCTGCCTCATGTTATGAAGGGAAAGTTCTACCAAAAGACGAGAAAGCTAGAAAGGGCCGTTAGAAAAGCAGCCATGTCTAAAAGGGATGGAAAAGCCCAAAAAGTAGAAGAGAAAAGACATAAGCGTGGCCACACCCATGTCCCCATCAGCCAAGGCTATGACTTTTTTTTTTTTTCTATGTGTGAAAACTTGGGAAGATATTTGAAGTTGCAGTTGGTTCCAGATAACTTCACTGTGTTGTGTAAATATGTGAGAATGATTTAGTGATTTGAGAGGAAACTGTTTTGTGTTTTTGAGTCGGCTGGAAATGCTTTCCAATTTCTCCCATTTAAAATCATAGGATATAGGTTACCACTATTCAAAATGTTAACATCTAAAATCTTTGCTCAGATTTGGAGAAGGAAAGATTCCTGAACATAGATTTCAACTATTTGCAGAGTAGGTGGTTTGTACCTGCGGAAATAAAGAATTAGTTAGCCTTTTTTCCCAATAGGCACCTTAAGAGTCTAGGAGTTTCATCTAACAATACTGCCATGACTTAAAATATTTTTGAACTCCTCTTTTAAAATTGCCTTTAGTTTGTGATGTAGACTCCTAAAGGTCCTCAATGGTGGGAAATTTTCAGCAATTATTTTTTCAGCAATTGATCTGGAGACAAGACAAAGCCATTCAGAGCCAGATTCTGGAAAATAAGGTAAAAAATGGTCCCTCCAAGAAATGGTATTTTGCTCAACAGGAGTGTCCGTATGCGGTAATGACGTCACATTTCTGGTGTGACTTATGAGGTGGTTTTGCAGTCAGTGGGATAGGAGGAATTCCAAAGAGTTTTATGAATGGCAACATCGTTAGAAAAGATACCTTTCCCAAAATGAATGTGAAGAATAAAACTCCTTGTTAGAGGGGTGCCTGGGTGGCTCAGTGGGTTAAGCCTCTGCCTTCGGCTCAGGTCATGGTCCCAGAGTCCTGGGATCGAGCCCCACATCCGGCTCTCTGCTCGATGGGGAGCCTGCTTCCTTTCCCCCTCTCTGCCTGCCTCTCTGCCTACTTGTGATCTCTGTCTGTAAAAAAACAAAAACAAAAACAAAAAAAACCTCCTTGTTATAAACACTTGGATAAGATTCAAAACAGTTCCCATTACTTTTTTTTCCCTCATTTTGTTCAAAACAACTTGTCCGCTTAAGGCAAGTCCCTAAAGAACTGGATACTTACCTATTTTCATCCAAATAGGTGATTTCCTTTTCAAGTATTTTCTGGAAGGAGACTTACACTGTCTTCTCTGAATCCCTCCCATTTATAGAAAAAATAACCTGACAGGAGATGAAAAAAAAAAAAAAAAAGACACCATTGGCAGATGGTAGATGGAAAGTGGAAGGAAGATAGACAACAGGTATTATCAAGCTGTCTTTTTTTTTTTTTAAAGATTTTATTTATTTATTTGACAGAGAGAGATCACAAGTAGACAGAGAGGCAGGCAGAGAGAGAGAGAGGGAGAAGCAGACTCCCTGCTGAGCAGAGAGCCCAGTGCAGGGCTTGATCCCAGGATCTGGAGATCATGACCTGAGCCGAAGGCAGAGGCTTTAAACCACTGAGCCACCCAGGCGCCCCTATCAAACGGTCGTTTGACCTGGAGGTCCATCAGATCTGTACGACAGAGAGGGTTTCAGACTCTGCCGAGAAGGTTTCAGACTCTGCCAAGGCCTCTCGAAGCAACCACACAAACCAATGATGGTTTTCCATCACAGCGTTTTGTTTTTCACTTGAATTTCAAGGAACCTTAAAGCTCCAGTCCTTTCAGCCTGGAGCAATAAATAGAGCAATGGTTATGTAAGACACAAGCCTTCCGGTCTCCTTCCAGGGCCTGCCGAAGGAATGTGGCCCCGAGACAGAGAACTCTGTTCTGTTCACTAACGAGTCCCAAGAGGTTGTAATAGACCCTGGTAGATACTCAATAAATGCTTGCAGTAAACGGGGTTCATCGCTCTAGGCCTCCATTTCCTCATTTGTTAAAAGAGGATGCTGGCTTAGACCAAGAGTTTTCAGTAGTTACTAACAGGGCCTTACCTTTGTTCTCCCCTTTCCTTTCCAGAGCTAGAAAGCTCTCCCCCGGCTAGACCAAAAGGGCAGAAAATCAGTGGTGTCCTCCTTGTGCTGGATTACCATCTCTATTATCAACGGGCACTTCACTATCATAAAGGCAACGTTTTCCAGAAATGAAAATAAAGTGGGACAGAAACTCCTGGCCGCCCATAGATCATCTGTGTTTTTCTTTTTTTCTCAGGAGCAGAACTCAATTTTGCTGGAACTCTCTTACGTTGGCTAACCCCAAGAGTTGCTGTAGTTAGAGGACATGACTCTGGGCTAAGAAGGAAGCAATAACCTTTCCTAAAAGAGGAACAGAATGGCCCGACAGTGCTACATTTGGCTGGAAGCATGGTGGGTACAAGACTGAGATGCTGGAGGTGCTGTATTTGTCACACGGGTCACGCCAACACTGTCAATAACCCCCAGGCCATGGGGCATTGACTCCTGATTCCTAAGGGAGTCCAGAACTGCTAAGGAGAACTTTCTGATCCATCTCTAGCCCTTCTGGGGACCAGACTTCCAAAACAAAAGCTTTGGGTATCAACTAGAGCAAGACCAAAACTAACATTCCTCACCCATCCCACCAAGGTGACTGTGTTTGGTTTTCTAGAAGCTTCTGGGTACAACTGGTCACCCCACAGTACAGAGGAGCGCACAAAATGAAGCCTAGCTCATTTTGTTCCCCGTGAGCCTCATTTTTATGTCTCTCCCCCAAATATTACGAATTGAAGACAATACTTATTAACACAAATACGGCGTTTTGCTCTCTTAGAAAGACAGGGTTTGATTCCATGAACGGGTAGCAACCGGTTTGCCTCCCTCAGCTTCTCCCCCTCTCATCCAAAGTTCCGCCACACACGACACAGTCACAAGGGCTCCAGGAGGCCCATGTGGTGGCTGAGAGGAGGCAGGTCACTTTTCAGCTGTAGCTCAATAGACCAAGCCAGCAAAAACAGGAGAGCTCATCAGTGAAGTCACAGGATTTTCTTCATGCCTTAGAAATTTTACTCCCATGTACCCACAACACTCAACACAAGAATGTAGGAAGAGATAAGGCCAGTTGTCAGGTTCAGGAGCAAGATTCACGGAAGTAGCTGGGTAATTTTACCCGAGAATGAGTTTTTTAAAGGAAAGCATTTATTTAAGGCAGTGGAAGTGTCTATCTTGTTTATATTTAACATTTTAATGGTTGGAAGGTTAAGGTCTTAGAGCAAGAATTGTTGCGACTCACCTACAAGCTACTGATTATATTTTAGTGAACTTGACCCTCTCCCGGGTATTTAAGGAAGCCTGTTATAATGTCAAGCCCTGGTCTTTTTCCCGAAAAGAAGAAGGAGATAGAAGAATTAAGTCTACAAAATGGCACCGAATCACAGCAAAGCCAGCCTACTCAGCTGCCCTCAGGAAAGCTAAAAACAAAGAACAGGCAGCGAGTCTGAAAGGACAGAGGGGAAGAAGCCCCTGAGAAGTGAGGTTTCATGCTAAGTTCACTGCAGAAAAACAGGCGGCAGACTCTCATGAGGGGACTTGCGGGAGTTACTCCCATTACAAGCTGGGGTTCTGCGGCTGATCTCTCTCTCTCTCTCTCTGCCCCCGCCCCCTTCTGCTCCCAAAGGAGAACACAGGTAATTAACAAGCACCTCGAGATGCACGCCCTCGTCAGCAGGTCTCAATGTCTTTCCGATGGCCCAAGATAACATAAATTTGTGATTTTCTATTTTTTTTTAAGATTTATTTATTTATTTATTTGACAGACAGAGATCACAGGTAGGCAGAGAGGCAGGCAGAGAGAGGGGAGGGGGGGAAGCAGACTCCCCGCTGAGCAGAGAGCCTGATGTGGGGCTTGATCCCAGCACCCTGGGATCATGACCCGACCTGAAGGCAGAGGCTTTAACCCACTGAGCCACCCAGGTGCCCCGGGATTTTCTAAACCAATTACACACATGGACCCCAAAAAAGACAACGTACACTTAAAACTACTATCGATGGCCTTTTTCCTGTGAAACATGTTTTCTTCCATCTCGTGCTGCTATTTAAATAGCCAGTTGCACAGAAAATTGTTCCTCCAGAGACACTGCCATGATATCCATCGCTCAGAGTCCGAACGTCCTCAGGAGCAGCAGCCTCCCTCCTGCCACAAAGCTGGCTCCAGGAGCACCTGGGTGGCTCAGTGGGTTAAGCCTCTGTCTTCGGCTCAGGTCATGATCCCAGGGTCCTGGGTTCGAGCCCCACATCAGGCTCTCTGCTCAGGAGGGAGCCTGCTTCCCCCCTCTCTCTCTCTGCCTGTCTCTCTGCCTACTTGTGATCTCTGTCAAATAAATAAATAAATCTTAAAACAAAACCAAAAAAAGCCAGGTCCAGGTGGACATGGGACACAACCTCGATGAAAAAAAACAGGTGAGGGAGAGCAGGTCGGCAGCAGCAAGCACTTGATCACCATCTTTAGACCAAACAGGAAATGAAAATAAGCGTGTCAGAGATGAAAGGAAGAACCTTCTATTGTCAGTCCACAATTCCCTAATAAGAGCTTTCTTTTTTTTTTTTTTTTTTTTTTTCACATACAAAAGATGCTCTCAGCTATGGGGCTAAGTTGGAATCATCCAGGGAGATTTAAGGGAAAAACCTGATGTCTGCTCCCACACCAAACCAATTAATTAAGACTCTCTGGGGGAAAGAGGAAAGCCCTGGTGGGGGGAAGGGGGAGGGGCAAACAACCCCCAGAAGAGACCAGTGTGACAGGGAAGTCCACTGTGCCTCAACTCCAGCGTCCCCACCTTGATCAAGCAGCCACATTTGACACATCTCCAAAGGCGAAGAATTCAGACCTTCCACAGAATTCCATTCCACGTTGACACCATTCTGAAGTTTAAAGGCTTTCCTTATGTGGAGGGAGGGTCCACCTACCTTTCTGCAACAGCCCCCAGTTTCTCCTCGCTCTGCCCACGAGGGCCACGGAAATCCACATAACCCATCCATTGAATCTGGGAAAGGTGCAAACCCAGAGGAATTCTTTGATAGCACAATTGACAAGCTGAGGGCAAATTAAAGAGAATGAATGAAATCGAACAGGTATCTGCATCCTGTCTTTTATTTTATGTAGGGTTAAGAAACACAGGCAAAGAGAGAGGATGGGGGAAAGCGGGCTTTGGCAGCAGGAGTGCCGTGAGGGACCTCCAGCGTGGGCATGGAGGGTTGGGGGACGGTACCTCGAGCTGAGTCACCAGGCGTGATATGGCTGTCCGTACTGTCCATGCTCTCCCAGCTGCATTCACAGAGGGCAAAGCAGAGAGGGCCCTCGTGAGATACGCCTGTAGCTGAGGACTACAGGGACCACTCTTCAAAAGAGATCCAGAAAACCGTAGAATGTGAACCCTAGGGTGATAGATTTTTCAATGTCTTCAATAAAGAACTACTGGCAGAAAAGCTACTGAAAAGGACGTTAAAACGGCGAGAGGAAACTCACATTTGAGTTGAGGCTCTGGGCCGGGTATTCTAAATTTGTCCCTTCCAGGAAGGATCAAGCCAGCCTCTGAGGTCCCCGGTGATCTAAGGGGAAGGTGTTTTGGGCGCCTGGGTGGCTCAGTGGGTTAAAGACTCTGCCTTCGGCTCAGGTCATGATCTCAGGGTCCTGGGATTGAGTCCCGCATCGGGCTCTCTGCTCAGCGGGGAGCCTGCTTCCTCCTCTCTCTCTGCCTGCCTCTCTGTCTACTTGTGATCTCTCTGTGTCAAATAAATAAATAAAGTCTTAAAGGGAAGGTGTTTACATGGTTTCAAGGGCTAAAACCAGGCAGGGGGAGTGGACTTGAAGCTTAAAGGAGACAGGTATCTTCTTCAGCGGCTTTTTCTTTTGTTTTTGGGTCTCCGCAGGAGAAGACTCAGGTCATCCTACTTCTCAGTTGGTGGGACTCGGTTCACTGTTCTGGAAAGGCTCCTCGCTTACTTATTTGCTCATTAACTCCTTTATTGGTTTATTCGCATGTATATATTTTTAAATCCCGCTAGTATTTCTCTCCCTCTCCAAAGGCAATGATACATATTCTTTTCTTTGCCTGTATTCTGTGTATTTCCTTTCGTCTACTTTGCCATTTTCCACTATAGTTTTTGCCTTTTGCTTGTTAATTTGCAGGAGTTTTCTGTGTGTTCTGGATACCAGTGCCTTGTTGGCCTTTGCCACTTAATTTACAGTTTGTTAACATTCTAATCTTTGTAATAATGTTTACCAGATGTCATGAAAAGCTCCTTTGCTTTTTTTGGTATGGATTTTACATCCAAAGTTTTACTTAATAAATCCTTCCTTATTTTATAGTCACAACAAATTCTCCTCCATTTTCTTCCTATCACTGTATCATTTCAGCTTTCCTATTTAAATTTTAATTCATCAGGAACCTACCCCAGTGTGTGATGTTATGATAAAGTCAGTGTTCTTTTTCTCCTTCTAATGAGCCTGTTTTTCCAGGAGCATCTACTAGATGGTCCTTCCTTTCCCTCACTGACTTGTGATGTCACCTCCATATTATATCACTTTCAGGTCTGTATAGGAGTCTGTTTTAAGCTCTTTATCCTGTTGCATTAGCCTACTGGTCTGTCCTTGCAGTGGTACCAAGCTGGTCTTATTACTATAACTTCGTAGTGTGTCTTAACATCATATGTCTTTTTTATTTTTTTTAATTGAAATTTTTTTTAAGATTTTATTTATTTATTTGAGAGAGAGAGACAGTGAGAGAGAGCATGAGTGAGGAGAAGGTCAGAGGGAGAAGCAGACTCCCCATGCAGTTGGGAGCCCGATGTGGGACTCGATCCCGGGACTCCGGGATCATGACCTGAGCCGAAGGCAGTCGTCCAACCAACTGAGCCACCCAGGCATACCTTAACATCATATGTCTTAACATCTGCCCAGGAACGGTACCCCCACCCTTATGCTTCTCTTTCATGATTGGCTTTCATGACTGGCTTACTATGAAACACTTCTGGAGATCTGAAGGACAACGTTGTGCATGTAGCTCACAATATTCTACAGTACACTTAAAAATTGTTCCAAGGGTAGATCTCTTGTGATGTGTTTCCCAGAACTGGTTGGGACACCTGGTTACCTCTGCACCCCAGATCTGAGGTCTCCATCTCTCCCCCGCTGGTTGCTGTTCGCCTTCTCAGTTTAGCACCTCAAGCAGATCAGGTTCTCAGGGAAGCCCGCGGAGAAGTGGATTTCAGCTCAGTCCCAGGAAGGACTTGTGGCCCAGCTGTCCCAGGAGGGAGTGGCTGATAGGCAGTTACCACCTCACCTCAGGGAAGAGGACTTTCCTTCAGCCTGGTCAGAGATGTGCGATGGTGCCTTGTCCTGGAAACCGTGGGCTCTATGGTCAATGCCAGTTCTGATATTTGGGGGTTCCCAGCGTCCGGGTGCCTCTTTCCGTCACCCAGGCTCACCTTCCCAGGTGTGCTTCTCTGTGATCCAGGGGTCCCCACTTGCCCTTCAGGGTCTCCAGTCTGAAGCACACAGAGGTCTGGTCTGCTGGGGACATCGTGGGAAAGAAGGGACAAAGGAAGGACCTAGGTCCTCTGTGGGACATCTTCGGGCGCAGTGGGGATCACGCAGGCTCCCAAAATCCATCCGGTATATTGAGGAAACCACCCGTCCCTGAGAGGGATACACCCAGGGGGCCTCGTCATTAGCCTAGATCCATAAAATGAGCTGGGCAGTTTTCACTCCCTTCCATCGTCTGCAACGTCTAATGTGAGTGAAGAAGCAACTGTGTTTTTGTTTTTTTTTTTTTTTTTTTTTTTTTTTTTTGAAAGTTTGGTAGTATGTACCTGTCAAAACAATCTGAGCCTGGGGTTCCAGGGAGCGGAGGCTGTTAAATGCCACGTCGACTGATGTAACCTTCATGGTTTTTATTCACGTTTCCTGTAGGTGTGCTGGTTTCGCCGTTTTCCATTTTCAAGGAACATATCCATTTCATCTGCTTTAACTTTGTTTGCATAGAGGAGAGCAAATCCCATAATTGGATAAGTGGAGTGCACACAAACAAAAGAAATCAGTTGTGTCAATGAAGAGCTGTTGAATTGCGCGGGGGGGGGGGGGGGGGGACATCCAGGGTAAACCTGAGCCTCCAGGGAGGGGCCAAAGGTTCCCAGTCACAGAAGTTCCTATTTATCCAGCTTGCTGCAATGTGATGCCATCTAGTGGCTCTTGCCTGCTCTGGCTAAAGTACGTATCAGAATAAATCTGAGACTCGAGGCTGGCCAAAGCTTCCAGATCACCGGCAGGTGTTCCAGAAGTTTCCCTGGTTGTCCAGTGCTACAGATTTGGGCTAAAGAGTCTCCTGCTCCCTTTGAAGGCCCTTCAGTGGTGGCCTACAGAGGCCCCCTCCCTGGTCTCACTCCCCAACAGTGGCCCTCCCAGGAAAGATAAACACTTGAGGCCACAGCCATTTGAGAAGGGCAGGATATATCATCAAGCCCAGTATTAACCAAGTTCACGCTATTGTGAGATGAGAAGGTAATGTTTTAATTATTTTTTTTATATTTAATTATTTTATATATATATATTTATTTATATTTTATCGGGCCATTCTCATTCTGTAGGATATTTGATTTCATCTTTTTCCTCATCACTTTGGAGAAAAGTTTGTCAATCTTAGTTATCTGGTCAAAAAGAGGGCTTTTGACTTTGTTCATCATTCTATTTTTTTTATTGAGATGTAAATGGGTTTTTATGGATAGATAATTCATACGCTGTCAAACGTACCCTTTAAAGTGTGCAATTCACAGGTTTTTTAGTATAGTCACGAGAATGTGTGGCTGTTCCCATTATTTCCGGAATGTTTTCATGGCCCCAAAAAGAGCACCTACACCGATTGGTCACCACTTCTCATCCCTCCTTTCCCTGCCCCCGGAAAACCACAGTCTGCTTTCTGTCGCTCCCTGAACAGTTCATATAAATCACGCAGGATGTGGCCTTTGAGGTCTTGCTTCTTTCATTTGGCTTTCTGTTTTCAAGTTTCACCCCACGGTAACATGTATCAGTTGCCTCTTCCTTTTTATGGTGGGATAATAGTCCACTGCATGGATATACCCTGTTCTGTTTGTCCATTCATCTTCTCCTTCGGACTAAATAACATTGCTAGAAATATTCATGCACAAGTTTCTGTGTGAATGTAGGTTTTTGGATCTTCTGCGTATATACCTAGGAGTCAAATGGTGGGGTTCGTGTGATAAGTTGCCATTTAACTAGTTGGGGAACTGATACATTTTTCCACAGGGGCTACAAGACCTTATGTTTCCACCAGTGAAATGAGTAAGGGTTTCAGTTTCTCCACATCCTCGTGGGTGTGAAAAGGTATCTCATTGTAGTTTTGATTTGTATTTCCCTCATGACTAATGATGCTCACTATCCCTTCACATTTATTGGCATTTCATATCTTCTCTGGAGAAATGTTCTATTCAAGTTCTTTGCTTATCTTTATTTTTATTTTTTGGATTTTTATATGTTGTATTTGAGTAGAGCTGACATACAACTTAACCCTAGTTTCAGGTGCACGACCCAGTGATTCAGCATTTTTTTTTTAAAGGTTTTAAAGATTTATTTATTTTTCAGAGAGAGAAAGAACACAAGCAGGGGGAGCTACAGGCTCAGGGAGAAGCAGGTTCCCCACTCACATTCTGCTTGCCAACATCTTAATCTCTTACCCAGACGCTCACTGTTTAAATATAATGAAGCTGTTCTTCCACTACTGTAAATTATAGAGACCTGGGCTGGCCTGCTATGGGGAAGAGGTACTTCGTTCTAGTTAGATAAACTACATATAGACATGGGTCTCCAGCTTTCTGGGATCAGTTTATGTCCTACGAGGTTAAAAACAAGCTCTAAGTTAGAAGCGATCCTGTTTCCTGATCGCATTTCTGATTATGGTTTGTCACTTATCATTTATTTCCCACAGGTGTTGCTGAACGGACTTTCACCCCAAAGCTTCATTTGTTAAAAAGAACACTATAAACATAAAAGAATCCTCAACAGAGCTCCACAGGGAAGATACATTGCTTTGGTTTTTCTCTAGACATCTAGTAGCAGCAAGCACGTATTTCATTAAAAAGATTTAAAAGTCCTTTTATTTACAAAAATGACACGGGGAAAGCTAAGTCACTATTTCTAAAAAAATATAATGAGAAGAATAAGACATACATACAGTAGACATATGAGGAGCTAAGAAACTTTTTTTTTTTTTTTAGTCAGTGTCTGAGATTATATCATCCTTCTAAAAAATAATTTCACTGTTTCGGGACAGTCTGAAAGGCAACCAATCAGCCAAAAAGAATTCTCTAATTTTCTTCAGCATATAATAGCCATCCAAGGGACAGGGTAATTTT
The DNA here is from genome assembly GCF_022355385.1 of Mustela nigripes. NCBI lineage: Eukaryota > Metazoa > Chordata > Mammalia > Carnivora > Mustelidae > Mustela > Mustela nigripes. Next base: position 140,333,732 of record NC_081568.1, read on the forward strand.
AGAAAATTAAGAGCTTCATATCCCAAAGGGAAGGCATCCCCCCAAGGTGACAGTTTTAGTTTTGTATATGGTTTCTCCTTCATGCATATAAAAGTTCTCACGGTCAGAAAGCCCGGAGGCACAGTTTGCATCTTGTATCATTTGCATGTTGGTGTAACTCTGTGGTCAAAAGCTTCCTGCCCCTTTGTATGAATGTGGCCAATGCTTCCTCAAGTGATTTCCCTAAAGAGAACATAGTCTTGGGCCTATCCAGGAGCCACCTAATCCTTTCTGGTTACATTTACGAAGAATAGTCCTAAAATTCTGTATTTCCATTGGAATTCCTTGCATTACCAAATGAATTAACCTTAACCTGATGAACTTTACAAATATAATGATTTGCAAGAGGGGCTTCACATTTCCTTTTTATACCATGTCCTATTCACCTCAGACCTGTTACATAACAGATCCCAGGCTAAAAGAGCAAATCTCCAGCAACTCTCATCGTCTCCTCATGTTGCCTCTGAACTGCTACAGAGTTAAAAACGTAATTTCAGGGGTACCTGGGTGGCTCAGTGGGTTAAGCCTCTGCCTTCGGCTCAGGTCATGATCTCAGGGTCCTGGGATGGAGCCCCACATTGGGCTGTCTGCTCAGCAGGGAGCCTGCTTTCCCCCCTCCCCGCCCCACCTGCCTCTCTATTTGTGATCTTTGTCTCTGTCAAATAAATAAATTAAATCTTTTTTTTTCTTTTAATTCAATCCATAGGTAACTTGGGATGTATACTCTGAGCCCAGTCCAGTAACAAGAGAGTATTCTAATTTGAGAGACCTTAACAAATCTTTCTAAGAAATATCACAAGGAGGGGTGCCTGGGTGGCTCAGTGGGTTAAAGCCTCTGCCTTTGGCTCAGGTCATGATCCTAGGAACCTGGGATCGAGGCCCACATTGGGCCCTCTGCACAGCAGGGAGCCTGCTCCCTCCTTCCTTCTCTCTCTCTCTCTCTGCCTCTCTGCCTGCTTGTGATCTCTCTCTGTTAAATAAATATTTAAAAACGTAAAAAGAAAAATTCTGCAAAATTGCCTTTCCTAAAATTCAACAATTTCATGGTAACTACCCATCCATATTTAATTTTTATGTGCTATTATTTGGATAAAATTTCATTTAGTACCATCAGATCAGTTACCTTTGGGGGATAACTGTTAGTTGGGCACCAAGGTTGGTGTTTCCCAGAATCCCCATTTTTCCTTTTCCTTATTAAGTCAATACTTCCTTTCCTAGATTCAGGAGTCTCTTCCACTCAAGAAGCAAGATACCTTCCAGATTTTTAGAAAAAAGAATTTGTGGTTGGATCTGTGGCCAACTTTCGCCACCCAAGCTCCACGTGCCACTCCCTCATTTGCAACCTGAAAGATCGCAAACCCAGCTCTGTCCTCCACCACTTCAGCAAGATCCCCCCCTTCCCAGTTTGGGGATCCACTGAAGCCATGTAGGCAGGTGGTGTTCTGACGTGACCCTGCCTCCAAGTGACATGGAAACTTGTTGAAACAGACTGCTCATTCAGTAGGTCTGATGTGGGTCCAAGAATTTGTGTTTCTGAGGAGGAGTCAAGATGGTGAAGAAGTAGCAGGCTGAAACTACTTCAGCTAGCAGGAGATCAGCTAGATAGCTTATCTAAAGATTGCAAACACCTACAAATCCAATGGCAGATCGAAGAGAAGAAGAACAGCAATTCTAGAAACAGAAAATCAACCACTTTCTGAAAGGTAGGACTGGCGGAGAAGTGAACCCAAAGCGACAAGAAGATAGACCCCAGGAGGAGGGGCTGGCTCCTGGCAAGCGGCGGAGCAACGGAGCACAAAATCAGGACTTTTAAAAGTCTGTTCCGCTGAGGGACATCGCTCCAGAGGCTAAACCGAGGTGAAGCCCAAGCGGGGTCAGCGTGGCCTCAGGTCCCGCAGGGCCACAGAAGGATCGGGTGTGTCTGAGTGTTGCAGAACTTACAGTATTAGAACAGGGAAGCCGGCTACAGAGACAGAGCCGACAGTGAGCTCGCTCGGGGGTACCTTGAACCAGTTGCAGGCTCGGTGAGCTTGGAGCATGGCCAGAGGCTAGGGAGACAGGAGTAATTGGGCGCCGTTCTCTGAGAGCACACAGAGGAGTGGGGCCACGGGCTCTCGGCTCCTCAGGCCGGAGACCGGGAGGCCTCCATTTTCATTCCCGTCCTCCGGAACTCTACGGAAACTGCTCAGGGAACAAAAGCTCCCGAAAGGAAACCCAAGTGGATTACCCAGCCCAGCTCCTGGTAAGGGCGGTGCAATTCCACCTGGGGCAAAGACCCTTGAGAATCACTACAACAGACCCCTCCCCCAGAAGATCAACAAGAAATCCAGCCAGGATCAAGTTCACCTACCAAGGAGTGCAGTTTCAATACCAAGGTGAGCAGCGGAATTCCAGAGGAGGAGAAAGCAAAGCACAGAACTCATGGCTTTCTCCCCGTGATTCCTTAGTCTTGTAGTTATTTTAATTTTTTTCTTTTTCAATTTTTTTCTCTCTTCTTCTGCTACATTTCTTTAACTTTTACGCTTTTCTTTTTAACGTTTATTAACTAGTTTATCTAATATATATATATATATATATTTATTTATACTTTAATTTATTCATTTTCTTTTTTTAATTGTTTCTTTTCTTCGCTTTTTTGTTTTTTTTCTTTCTGAACCTCTTTTTATCCCCTTTCTCCCCTGTCACGATTTGGGATCTCTTCTGATTTGGTTAAAGCATATTTTCCTGGGGTTGTATCCACCCTTTTAGTATTTTACTTGCACCTTCATATACTCTTATCTGGACAAAATGACAAGGCAGAAAAAATTCACCAGAAAAAAAAAGAACAAGAGGCAGTACCAAAGGCTAGGGACCTAATCAATACAGACATTGGTAATATGTCAGATCTAGAGTTTAGAATGACGATTCTCAAGGTTCTAGCTGGGCTCGAAAAACGCATGGAAGATATTAGAGAAACCCTCTCAGGAGCTATAAAAGCCCTTTCTGGAGAAATAAAAGAACTAAAATCTAACCAAGTTAAAATCAAAAAAGCTATTAATGAGGTGCAATAAAAAATGGAGGCTCTCACTGCTAGGATAAATGAGGCAGGAGAAAGAATTAGTGATATAGAAGACCAAATGACAGAGACTAAAGAAGCTGACCAAAAGAGGGACAAACAGCTACTGGACCACGAGGGGAGAATTCGAGAGATAAGTGACACCATAAGATGAAACAACATTAGAATAATTGGGATTCCAGAAGAAGAAGAAAGAGAGAGAGGAGCAAAAGGTATACTGGAGAGAATTATTGGAGAGAATTTCCACATATGGCAAAGGGAAAAAGCATCAAAATCCAGGAGGTGCAGAGAACCTGGTTCAAAACCAATAAGAATCAATAAGAAGAGGCCCACACCCTGTCACCTAATAGTAAAATTTACAAGTCTTAGTGACAAAGATAAAATCCTGAAAGCAGCCTGGGAAAAGAAGTCTGTACCATACAATGGTAAAAATATTAGATTGGCAGCAGACTTATCCACAGAGACCTGGCAGGCCAGAAAGAGCTGGCATGATATATTCAGAGCACTAAATGAGAAAAACATGCAGCCAAGAATACTATATCCAGCCAGGCTATCATTGAAAATAGGAGAGAAAAAAAGCTTCCAGGACAAACAAAAACTGAAAGAATTTGTAAACACCAAACGAGCTCTACAGGAAATATTGAAAGGGGTCCTCTAAGCAAAGAGAGAGCCTAAAAGTAGTTGATCAGAAAGGAACAGAGACAGTATACAGTAACAGTCACCTTACAGGCAATACAACTGCACTAAATTCATATCTCTCAATAGTTACCCTGAATGTTAATGGGCTATAATGCCCCAATCAAAAGACACAGGATATCAGAATGGATTAAAAAAAACAAAACCCATCTATATGTTGCCTACAAGAAACTCATTTTAAGCCCGAAGACACCTCCAGATTTAAAGTGAGGGGGTGAAAAAGAATTTACCATGCTAATGGACATCAGAAGAAAGCAGGAGTAGCAATCCTTATATCAGATCAATTAGACTTTAAGCCAAAGACTATAATAAGAGATGAGGAAGGACACCATACCACACTCAAAGGATCTGTCCAACAAGAAGATCTAACAATTTTAAATATCTACACCCCCAACGTGGGAGCAGTCAACTATATAAACCAATTAATAGCAAAATCAAAGAAACACATCAACAATAATACAAAATAGTAGGGGACTTGAACACTCCCCTCACGGAAATGGACAGATCATCAAAGCAAAAGATCAACAAGGAAATAAAGGCCTTAAATGATACACTGGACCAGATGGACATCACAGATATATTCAGAACATTTCATCCCAAAGCAAGAGAATACACATTCTTCTCTAGTGCAGATGGAACATTCTCCAGAATAGATCACATCCTAGGTTCTAAATCAGGTCTCAACTGGTATCAAAGATTGGGATCATTCCCTGCATATTTTCAGACCACAATGCTCTGAAGCTGGAACTCAATCACAAGAGGAAATTTGGAAAGAACCCAAATACATGGAGACTAAACAGCATCCTTCTAAAGAATGAATGGGTCAACCAGGAAATTAAAGAAGAATTGAAAAAATTCATGGAAACAAATGACAATGAAAACACAATGGTTCAAAATCTGTGGGACACAGAAAGGCAGTTCTGAGAGGAAAATATATAGCGGTACAAGCCTTTCTCAAGAAAAAGAAAGGTCTCAAGTACACAACCTAACCCTACACTTAAAGGAGCTGGAGAAAGAACAAGAAAGAAACCCTGAACCCAGCAGGAGAAGAGAAATCATAAAGATCAGAGCAGAAATCAATGAAATAGAAACCAAAAAAACAATAGAAGAAATCAATGAAACTAGGAGCTGGTTCTTTGAAAGAATTAATAAGATTGATAAACCCCTGGCAAGATTTATCAAAAAGAAAAGAGAATGGACCCAAATAAATAAAATCATGAATGAAAGAGGAGAGATCACAACTAACACCAAAGAAATACAGACAGTTATAAGAACATACTATGAGCAACTTTATGCAAACAAATTTGACAATCTGGAAGAAATGGATGCATTCCTAGAGACATATAAACTACCACTACTGAACCAGGAAGAAATAGAAAGCCTGAACAGGCCCATAACGAATAAGGAGATTGAAACAGTCATCAGAAATCTCCAAACAAACAAAAGCCCAGGGCCAGACGGCTTCCCGGGGGAATTCTACCAAACATTTAAAGAAGAACTAATTCCTATTCTCCTGAAACTGTTCCAAAAAATAGAAATGGAAGGAAAACTTCCAAACACATGTTAGGAGGCCAGCATCACCTTGATCCCAAAACCAGACAAGGATCCCATCAAAAAAGAGAACTACAGACCAATATCCTTGATGAACACAGATGCGAAAATTCTCACCAAAATACTAGCCAATAGGATTCAGCAGTACATTAGAAGGATTATTCACCAGGACCAAGTGGGATTTATTCCAGGGCTGCAAGGTTGGTTCAACATCCACAAATCAATCCATGTGATACAACACATTAATAAAAGAAAGAACAAGAATCATACAATACTCTCAATAGATGCTGAAAAAGCATTTGACAAAGTACAGCATCCCTTCCTGATCAAAACTCTTCAAAATGTAGGGCTAGAGGGCACATACCTCAATATTATCCAAGCCATCTAAGAAAAACCCACCGCAAATATCATTCTCAATGGAGAAAAACTGAAAGCTTTTCCGCTAAGGTCAGGAACACGGCAGGGATGTCCATTATCACCACTGTTATTCAAACATAGTACTAGAAGTCCTAGCCTCAGCAATCAGACAACAAAAGGAAATAAAGGCATCCAAATCGGCAAAGAAGAAGTCCAACTATCACTCTTCACAGATGACATGATACTATATGTGGAAGACCCAAAAGACTCCACTCCAAAACTGCTAGAACTTGTACAGGAATTCAGTAAAGTGTCAGGATATAAAATCAATGCACAGAAATCAGTTGCATTTCTCTACACCAACAACAAGACAGAAGAAAGAGAAATTAAGGAGTCAATCCCATTTTCAATTGCACCCAAAACCATAAGATACCTAGGAATAAACCTAACCAAAGAGGCTAAGAATCTATACTCAGAAAACTATAAAGTACTCATGAAAGAAATTGAGGAAGACACAAAGAAATGGAAAAATATTCCATGCTCCTGGATTGGAAGAATAAATATTGTGAAAATGTCTATGCTACCTAAAGCAATATACACATTTAATGCAATTCCTATCAAAGTACCATTTGTCTTTTTCAAAGAAATGGAACAAATAATCCTAAAATTTATATGGAACCAGAAAAGACCTCGAACAGCCGAAGGGATATTGAAAAAGAAAGCCAAAGTTGGTGGCATCACAATTCCAGACTTCAAGCTCTATTACAAAGCTGTCATCATCAAGACAGCATGGTACTGGCACAAAAACAGACACATAGATCAATGGAACTGAATAGAGAGCCCAGAAATAGACCCTCAACTCTATGGTCAACTAATCTTTGACAAAGCAGGAAAGAATGTCCAATGGAAAAAAGATAGCCTCTTCAATAAATGGTGTTGGGAAAATTGGACAGCCACATACAGAAAAATGAAATTGGACCATTTCCTTACACCACACACAAAAATAGACTCAAAATGGATGAAGGACCTCAATGTGAGAAAGGAATCCATCAAAATCCTTGAGGAGAACACAGGCAGCAACCTCTTCAACCTCAGCCGTAGCAACATCTTCCTAGGAACATCGCCAAAAGCAAGGGAAGCAAGGGCAAAAATGAACTAGGGATTTCATCAAGATCAAAAGCTTTTGCATAGCAAAGAAAACAGTTAACAAAACCAAAAGACAACTGACAGAATGGGGAAGATATCTGCAAATGACATATCAGATAAAGAACTAGTGTCCAAAATCTATAAGAACTTAGCAAACTCAACACCCAAAGAACAAACAATCCAATCAAGAAATGGGCAAAGGACATGAACAGACATTTCTGCAAAGAAGACATCCAGATGGCCAACAGACACATGAAAAAGTGCTCCATATCACTCGGCATCAGGGAAATACAAATCAAAACCACAATGAGATACTACCTCACACCAGTCAGAATGGCTAAAATTAACAAGTCAGGAAATGACAGATGCTGGCGAGGATGTGGAGAAAGGGGAACCCTCCTACACTGTTGGTGGGAATGCAAGCTGGTGCAACCACTCTGGAAAACACTGTGGAGGTTCCTCAAAATGTTGAAACTAGAACTACCCTATGACCCAGCAATTGCACTACTGGGTATTTACCCTCAAGATACAAATGTAGTGATCCGAAGGGGCACGTGCACCCGAATGTTTATAGCAGCAATGTCCACAATAGTCAAACTATGGAAAGAATCTAAATGTCCATGAACAGATGAATGGATAAAGAAGACGTGGTATATATACACAATGGAATACTATGCAGCCATCAAAGGAAATGAAATCTTGCCATTTGCGACAACATGGATGGAACTAGAGCATATCATGCTTAGTGAAATAAGTCAAGTGGAGAAAGACAACTATCATATGATCTCCCTGATATGAGGAAGTGGAGATACGACGTGGGGGGTTAAGGGGTTAGGAGAAGAATAAATGAAACAAGATGGGATTGGGAGGGAGACAAACCATAAGTTACTCTTAACCTCACAAAACAAACTGAGGGTTGCTGGGGGGAGGGGCGTTGGGAGAAGAGGGGTGGGATTATGGACATTGGGGAGGGTATGTGCTATGGTGAGTGCTGTGAAGTGTGTAAACCTGGCGATTCACATACCTGTACCCCAGGGGTTAAAAATATATGTTTATAAAAAATTTAAAAAATATATTAAAATACACAAACTTGTGATACAGCAAAAAAAAAAAAAAAAAAAAAGAAGAAGAAGAAGAAGAATTTTTGTTTCTGACCAAGGACCTGGATGACGCAGGTGACTGAGTGCAGTGACCATAATTTGGAAACCACTGCATATATTTCAGGGCATCAACCTCCCACCTGGAAAGCCCTAACTTGTCTCAACACATACCAACGTCAGAGATTGAGAAGACTGGAAGAACAGCTAAAACCGTCAAGAACTCATTTCAGCCGACACCAGCTCTAGAGATGGGGGATTTTGTAAATGACTAGCTAAACCTGGCAGATTCCCCGGCTGTCTGGATTCTGGACCATGCTCCCTTATCTAGGTGTTCAGAATTTTCCAGACTCCCTGCCCTTCACTCCTGGGCTGCCGTTACCCTGCCTGGTCTCAGTATCATAGCCTCATTGTTACATATCTTCTTATTCTGATAAAAGCCTGATGAAGAAAAACTTCAGTCCATTTTTGGAAAGCAGATGAAAACTGCTCATCAGGTCAGGATTCCTCTAAAGGCACAAGCCCCTTTCAAGGGCTTAATTCACTGAGCCACCCAGGTGCCCCTGAATGTTACACTCTTGAAAGGGGCTTGTGTCTTTAGAGGAGCTGGCCCGGGTCACCTGCGCTGCTGTCGTCTCTGCGTGACAGACTCAGAGAGGAGGAAGACCCAACTGTTAAAATACCCAGCATGAGCCCCCCACCCTGGCTCCTGAGTCCACGCGGGACACCCTGAGGGCCGTATGCCCCACCCTCTCGCAGTAGCTGCCTCCTTGACTCTTGTCTTCTCTGAAGCTCTGACAGCTGCCCTGTCACGCTTGGAGAAAGACCACCTCACAGTGCAGAACCATGAAATTCATCTGCGTTGGCCAAACGTAACAGGGAGCCCCTTAGCTGCAAAAGCAACTGTCGGGGTTCCCGTGGAGGGGGGGGGGGTCTTGGGTGCTGGAGGCGGGAGAGGGGAGCACAGAGGCCCTATCGGTCCAGCACAGACAGGAGGGAGTCGGGAGCCGCCCCTTCTGCTTCCCGGCGCCACCTCTGCCATCTTCTTCCCCCTCGTGAGAAAACCTCTCCCATCACCACTTAACTTCTGTTGACTCGGCCGGGTATTTACTTTTATACATTTTATCGCCGGGTACAGATTGAAGCAGCAGGTACCTGCAGGGCAGTTTGTAGGGAACACTTAAGAAGGGTTTCCTGGAAATAGAAAGGAGATGGTAGGTGGGAGACCTGCACCAGAGGAAAGTGGCCCCCAATAAACACGGCCGGAGGGGCTGGAGCCTCCCGGTCTGCAGCAGAAATGTCCCAGCTGTCATGCAGTGTCAGCCGGAAGGCAGAGAGCACGGCCTGTCCTTTCCCACCGACCCCCATGCCTCCCAGCCAGATGCCAGGATCCCGGGCCCGCCTGGACACATGGCAGTGTCTCTGCTTATGACAGAAACCCAGGAGGAGGCCTAGCATTTCCCAGGATTCCTTATTCATCTTTTCAAACCAGAGGGAGGGCAGGAGGTCACTCTGTCAACAGCTTTCATCGGGTCACACAAATGTCCAGTGATTCACCTCAACAAGCAGCTTCTGATAAATAGATCTGGAAAACACAGCTTGGGCCCAAGGTCACAATATAGGCTTTTCCCTCAACCTACTGTGTCCAGGAAGTCAGTGTAATGGCCAAGGATATAACCTAAAATTAAGTGCAGCAAGAATGGGGCACCTGGGTGGCTCAGTGGGTTAAAGCCTCTGCCTTTGGCTCAGGTCATGATCCCAGGGTCCTGGGATCGAGCCCTGCGTCAGGCTCTTCGCTCAGCGGGGAGACTGCTTCCTCCCCCACCCCCCTCTCTGCCTGCTGCTCTGCCTACCTGTGATCTGTCTCTGTCAAATAAATAAATAAAAATCTTAAAAAAAAAAAAAAAAAAAGTACAGCAAGAATTCTGAGCAGGCCTGTTTCCTGAGAAGAAAGTGTGAGTGAATCAGCAGTGATGGCCACCATTGGTACAAGGACCATGACCAGAATCAGATATTCGGGTGGATGATGACAGAGTGGCTTTGCATTTCATTTACATGTCTGACAGGCTACCTCTTTAGTACAAAAAGTTTCAAACACACACAAGAAGGAGAACAGTGTCAATGCTTGTCACGCCAACCCTACAACCAACCCTACAGTGTGTCGTTTCTATAACATGACAATATTTTCTTACAGAATCAGGACACCACTGCTGCCCTTAACAAAATTCCTTGATCGTATCTGGCATCCCCAGGCCATATTCAATCTCCCAGTCCAATTCAAGCTAATGGAGAGACCTATTTTTATTGTGTATGGGGCATGGGAAAATTGATAATATTGGAAAACTGATACAGTAACGCTGACTACAGATACTGAACAACCCTCAGAGAGGAGCAAAACTTACAAACATTTGGTAATTAACACGAATCACAACAATTTATCCAACTGCTTGACGCGGACCCCCAGTAACCACAGATCATAATAACGATTAACGCCGTGTCATTAGATGTTCACCGGATCAGAGTTGGAATCCAATAAAATATGCACGAAGAGCGAAGGCATTGGCTTGCGACTTTAAAAGAAAATTGTTCACTTCCAACAAACTCGAGCTGACCTAGATGATCTGTATTCAGACCCAGGGAAGTGGAGCTGATCTCAGGAGCACCAGAAGACTTGGGGCTTCGTCAAATTCATATCCTCTGTGCTTACCTTTGCAGTGATACAGTAGGCCCTTTGCGAGGTGGGGGATGTGCTGATCCCAGACCAACACGATAACAGAAGACACACTTGTTCTGGCGTCTGTGACAAGGAACTCTTTGTGTGAACGTGCTGGAGCCAGAAGGCAGGTTTTGCTCTAAACAGTGGCTGTTTAAGGGCCCCTCGTCCTCCTCCTTCCCCTCCCAGCACACACACTGGTTGGCAGGGCTGAACTCAGGCGAAGGGGCGGAAGAGACCTTGAGCACGTTCCTTCTGTGACTCAGTGTGTCATCTGGGAGACACTGATGGTTCCCATCAAAGGGCTTTCTGCTACGCTACCGCACGACCTATAAGACACATTTGCATGGTCCTTTCTAAGTCCCTGTGTCAAAGGACGCACTTAGTCCAAAGGAAAAGGGTCTAACAGAAGTCAAGGGGGAGCTCCGTGCTGTAAAGTCTTCCACCGGCAGCTGGCATTTGCCATGAAGCCTGCCCCAGACCTTTGTTCTCATTCTCCATGAGCCTTGTGGCCACTTGGTTCTTTGGACGCAGACACTAGTGAACTCAAGGATGCTGACCTGCCCCAAGGATCAACAGACTGGCTCAGAATTCTGGAAGGATAACCTCTGGAATGTTGGCCCTAACTTCTTAGTGAGGTTGTAAGGGTTTTGTTAAGTTACATTAGCCTTCTGCAAAAGGGGAGGGAGGAAGAGAGGAAGGCAGGGAGAGAGGGGAGGGGAGGGAGGAACGTGGGAGGCAGGCGGGCCAGCTGTGCTTGGAAACGACCCTCTGGAACCCAAACACCGGTGAGCCTGTTGAAGACTTTAAGTCTGACAGCCCAGCATTCTCAAACCATGGCCGCTCTGAAGGGAATATAATTATACTTAACAGAAGCCACCTGCATTTTGAAGTTGCCCTAAATTTAAAGCTTCTGGGAGACTTAATTAAATTTCATGAAGACCATAGCTGCTCAACAAAGATGTATTGGAGCACCCACTTAGTTATTCCTGAGGAAATCAAGCAGCAGCACGAAGACCGACCTCAGCTTTCACATTGCAACCTCTCCATAGTAACGTCCCTGAGTCTATAAAGAAGGTAATGCTTGGGCACCTGAGTGGCTTAGTGGGTTAAGCCTCTGCCTTCGGCTCAGGTCATGATCCCAGGGTCCTGGGATCGAGCCCCATGTCGGGCTCTCTGCTCAGCAGGGAGCCTGCTTCCCCTCTCTCTCTGCCTGCCTCTCTGCCTACTTGTGATCTCTGTCTGTCAAATAAATAAAATCTAAAAAAAAAAAAAAAAAAGAAGAAGGTAGTGCTCTTTTCTTTTCGTAAGCTAATAACGTCAAACTACTCACGCGTTCCTGTAGCAAGAAAGGAAAACAGTACTAGAAGGAGAAAGATGAGGAGAAAGGCCGGATGTATGGGGAAACTATCTTGAGTGTGAAACTGGGTGATATCCTAGCTGACTTCCTATCCCTAAAGCCCCTCGGTCCTCCGCTCCCCACCCCCAAGTGGCATCTCTTTGGGTCCTAATAGGCCTGTGTGTTATCTGCCACTTCAGGGCAAGTGCCCACTTCATGCAGATCAGGATGGGTACCGGTAAATCCCGGCACCAGGGTACATGGCTTGCTGTGCGCTCACAGGAATCTTACTTAACCAAGACTACTTTTCTGGAGAAACAATGGTGATTCCATTGAAGGATTTTAGCAGTAGGTTGGTAGAGATACAGTAGAAGGTGACACCAGGCAGAAACTTTTCTCCAGGACAGGACAGCGGGAAGAGGAGGGGAAACTGCCCAACCTGCTTTCACAGAGGGCAACCAGACAGCCGAGGACACGACTGTGCATCAGACTCCCCTGGAGAGCTTGTTAACAGACTGCGGGAGACTGCTCCCAGAGTTTCCTCCTCAGGAGGCTGGGGGTGGGCCCCCAAACTTGCCTAACAAATGGCCAGATGCTGATACTACGGGTCCACAGACCATATTTTGAGAACCACTGATCAAAGACACAGTGTCTCCAAACCCTAGAAAACTGAGGCATTTAGGAAATGCTTTGGGATTAGGTCAGTCTGATCCAAAAAGCAGACCATAGCATTGAGAAAACGAAGCCACCAGTGACAGGAAGTAGCTGGCCAATGGCTGAGTCACAGACATCTGCCCCAAACGGCAGGTCCATCCCCAAGAAGGGAGGAATAAAGCCTCACCCTTGAAAGGTGATAGGGTTGGGTGGGGTCCCACAGCCACCATCCAGCTGCTGGAATCAGGAAAAGGCTATGGAAGGTCCCCAGGGGCTGAGGAATGAAGTTTGGAGAGACTGCCTCAGGGTAAGGAACATCTGCCTATGAGGAAGACCTGACTGACTGGTCTGTGGGTGGGCTGGAAACTGTGTTCCCCATCCTGGCAACTGAACCTAGCCCCCCACCCCAACACACACACCCAGACAGACCCATGCCCACAAGTGCCCCAGGTCTTTACCATTTCTGTGTCATTAAGCAAAAACCTTAATCACTGAAGTCTACACTCATCTGCTTCCACTCAGAGCACTGTCTACACCAACTTAATGAACGACAACACACAGAACCCTGAAGCGAAGTTACTGAAACACTTTCATATTTACTGTCACGTAACTCTTACAACATCCTCGTGAGATACACCGAGGGAACAAGCAAGAGAAAGGATTTTCATGCGTCACACGACTAGCCCTCAGACCCCCAACTGTGTGAAATTGAGGCCAGCCTCCCGGTTCCAAGACTGGCCTCTTGATGCTACATTCAATATTTTTTCTCATTAGACCACGTTCCCTCCCATTTAAAAGGGATGAGAACCAACTCTACAGAACCGGAGAAACTTAACCTTCCCTGCTTCATTCAGTGAGAACCCAAATCAACAGATTATCCAGATTATCATTGCATTGAACTTAAGACACCTGGTACCATCCATCGCCCTAAGGAGCTCCCTCCCCTGCCTTCAGAAAGACAGAGCTCTGCATCATTCAACGTAACCAAATAAAGGTTCCACAACCACACACACCAGGTACTTTAAAAAGGGGATTCAGGCATCCAGTGGGATGGATGGACAGATGCTATTGATTCTATCGATTCTAAGTTCTCTTAATTTCTCCGTTAGGTTACTCATGAAGAACACATTCATTATCCCTATCACTCTCTCTGTCACTTTCACGTGTAAAATGTTTCTGTGGGCACACTAATTTCAACGGACAAGAAATCTTGGTATCATCATAGCCACAGTGAACATAAAGGACAATGGATTTTTTTTTTCATGTTTGCCAGTTCATTTTTGACAAGTGGACATAGACAGGACAATGTTTCTTACCAGAATGCACGGGTTTGGAATTCCAAAATTAGAACAATACGAGTACCTCACAGTCCCAAGTAGATGTATTTCTTGTCCAATGGCGTCTTTCCTATTTGAAAGTGTTTTCTTTCATCTTCTCTAATGTACTCTTTCCCCTTTTCTTTCCGTTGTTCACACCGTAAAGTTCTAAAATGAAAGTCCATATGCATCGACTCTGTGATGTTTGTTCTAAAAGCCTGCAAATTTTTAATGGAATCACTATAAAAAATTCTGCTTGTTAAACCCAAGTACAAGTAGAGATGCATTAATATTTTAAGTGGAAAGCTCATCAAGGCAATGTGCCACAAAGACTTAGGAGTTGAGCGAGCTGAGTTTGACTTCCGGTACCGATACATCCTAACTCTGTGACTTTGGCGAAGTTTCTTCTTTGGGGCGAAAAAAAAACGTAAGTCACAGGAATAAAATGGAATCACAGTGTGGGCACCAGTGTAAGGGATAAGGCAGCACTTTACAGCGATTAGGCACAGAGACTACCTGTGTCCACATCATAGATTCACCATTTGACAGCGACAGGATGGTGAACAACTGATTTAACCCCCCAAAATCTGTCTCCTCATCATTGCAATGAGGGTAATGGTATTATCTGCCCAACAGGCTTTTGATGACTGGCTCGGAGGAGGCTTGGGAAACCCTTGGCATGGAGTGCTACAGATGGAGCAGCACTTGGACCCGGGTCCCTTTCCTGTCAATCTCTTTGCAAGGGCCCTCGGGTCTTCCTACACCCGTCTCTCCCTACCTTGGCATCCTAGGTGGCCCAGAAGGAGAAAAGACATGTAAGCTAGACACTGAATCTTCACAGGGAGAGAAGTGTCTTTGTTGAGGCGTAGATATCCCGTAAAACCCTGGTCAGCTGTGAAAATAACACTGCAATGGCCTGGCTGAGAAATGAGTCAGATGTTTCTGTATGGTAAAGTGGGACAGAGTGGAGCTCCGGGGGCATGGGGGGTAAGCAGGGCCAGTGTGAGAGGAGCCAGCCCATTTGGAACTTTCCAATGGTAGGAGGAGCCAAGGCAGTTCTGAGAACCAGAGTGTCTAGTATAGGCCATGAGGAGCCCGCCGGGCCAAGTTGTAAGGAAAGTCCTCTGTGTCAATCCAGGTGCTTCCATGTTGGCCTGCTACACATAATGACCTTGAGCATGTGTGGTTTGGGGAAAACATCGACAAAAGTGAATACTGCCCCCCATTTAGTTTCAGGGCAGTGACATAAGAAGGGAATGGCTGAGTGAGGGGGAGATGAGAGATGATAAGCCAATGGAATCAGAAAATCCTATCAAAAGGTGATGAGAAAAGCCATCAACCCCCCCCCCAAGAATACTTGGGCACATTGGTAGGCACCCCAGATTCTCACTGTAAGCAGGGACTCTGGGTTTAATTATCAAATGAGAGGTGACCAAGAGAGTTGGAAAACTTGGGCCCAACCACCTTGATTGGCCAAGACTGCTAACAGCTTGACTGTGCCATTTGCACCACTGGCTTTTAACTGGGTTTTAACTGATTCTTACCTGAGAAAGTGAAATACTTGACTTTAAAGCAAGTCTGGAAAGTTAATACTCAGAGTCTTAAAGTCTTGAAGCTAGAAGACCTTCCCACAACCCCTTAACAGCTCAGAAACCAGCCTGGAGAATGGTGGGCCCAGTTCTCAGAGCAAGCTCTAGCAGCCCGTGGATTGGAGTCCTCAACCAAGGGCAGCCATTCCCTTCCTTATCATTGGGCTGGTGGTTTCATGGGTTTCATGTCAGAAATGGTATAAAAAGGAGCCCCAGTGTACGTATAAGATAGCTCAAGAAACCAGGGGGTTAGGACGAGCTGCCCACAGATGTTCTAGAGCGGAAATGTTATTAATCCATTTCAGCAACAGAGGATCTTTCTTTCAACTACACCAATCAACTCTATCAATACATTATTATATCAGGCAACTCCGAATGACAAATTAATGCTCTTTTGAGGATAAAACCCATTTTGAGGATGAAACCCATTCTTGGACACAGAAAAGTGGAATTAAGTATGAAAAAGGCCCATTTGATTATCAGAACTTCTAAAGTTTTCATTTGCTTTTCTGTGTCTTGAACTGATTTTCTGGTGCGTTGAAACAAAGTGAACACAAATTTAGAAAATCCAATGCCTTTACAAAGAATATGAAATTTTTGAGAAATTTTTATCACTGTGGTCTAATTATTGAACATGTGTTTAAATTGTCACTGAATTTATGAAATGAAAATCAACTAAACATTTTAATCAACTTAATTTGGAGATTTTAAACCCGTAATTTTTACAAAATGGTTGCGAAATAAAGCCATACTCCCTCAGCAATGCAACATGTTTATAACAGTAATAATTCCACTTTCAAGACATACAAAGACCACCAAGATGAGCTACTGTATAGAACTTGAAATTAATAGACCGTGTCTTATGCCTCTGTTTGTCTTTATAATAGTTAGAGCTATAAACCTAATTAAATTCAAGAGAAAATGCACCAGTCAGACATAAGATTTTATCAAGAAAAGACAAATGATAGTTGTTTGGATACTGGAGGAGGGGTGAAAAGGCACTTAGGGGATAGAACTTTGATACATAAAGGAGCTACAGGATATAAGCTAGGGGCACATTTTCAACTGTGCAAGGAAAGTGAGAAATAAAAAGTCAGATGGACACCTGGGTGGTCAGTCAGTTAAGCGTCTGCCTTTGGCTCAGATCCTGATCCCAGGGTCCTGAGAGCCAGCCCCAGGTCAGGCTCCCTGCTCAGCAGGGGTCTGCTTCTCCCTCTCTTCCTCTGCCTCTGCCCCACTGCTGTGTGTGCACTCTCTCTTTCTGACAAATAAATAAAATCTTCATATTAAAAAAAAAGAATTCTCATCACAATAACAAAATATTACATACAAAAAAAAAAAGTTAAAAAATGTCATAGATAAAGGGGCTTCTCCGGTCCAAGTAATTCTGCAGTGCCCAGTCTTTTCCTGTTTCCACTTTAGAAAATTGTCTATACAGCCTAAGTTAAGAGTTCAAGTATTGCCAGCATTATAGAAAGAGCACTCCTCGGGGCCCCAGTGCCCTGGTTAAGGAGTCTAAGACAAATCAGATGATCTGCAGAAGGTAGGGATGGAGGGGTATGTTTTGAGGCATTGCTTCAAGTGCATCGTAGAATAAAGATGAAGTAGGAGTGGGTGACCTTGTTTCTTCATCTGGTGCTCAGACTTTCCCAGTAGGACCGGGCACAACTCATTGTCTTGTCAGAGGTGCAAGGCCAACTGCCAGGGCTGGAGTTTGTTTTGTTTTTAGGGAGGCTCCATGCCCAACCTGGGGCTTCTGCTCTCCACCCTGAGACCAAGCGTTGTGTGCTCTACCACTGATCCAGCCAGGTGCCCCCAAATGCGTTTTTTTAATTGTCAACTCCAAAGAGTTAGAAACTGACAGTTTACAAGTGGGGAAATACAGATTTTTTAAAATATTTTATTTATTTATTTGACAGACAGAAATCACAAGTAGGCAGAGAAGCAGGCAGAGAGACAGAGGAGGAAGCAGGCTCCCGCTGAGCAGAGAGCCCGATGCGAGGCTCGATCCCAGGACTCTGGGATGGTGACCTGAGCCAACGGCAGAGGCTTTAACCCACTGAGCTATCCAAGCACCCCAAGATTTCTTTTTTTTTTTAATGATTTTATCTTTTTCTAAGTAATCTGTACATCCAGTGTGAGGCTCGAACTTACAACCCCGAGGTCAAGTCGCACGTTCCACCAACTGAGGCAGCCACGTGCCTTGAAATACACATTCCTTAGACAACTCATAGGCAAATGTTTATTCTTTGACTAAAGTGCAACTGAAATTAAACCTGAGAAGCCACAGGACATCTACTGAAGAGGAAGAATTTCTTTAAATGATAATGTCTTGAGAAACAGTAACAATCAAATTGTGTGCATTCAATGTAATCAGCTCCTGAACGTCAGCTTCCGTGTTCACATGTGACTCGCCAACACCCAGTGTACACTAGGAATCCAGTGAATACTTCTTGACTGAGGATCCATCCATTATTGGTCTTGAAAATTGTGCTTTGGGAATCCATATGGTCCTACATAGCAAAAACCATAAAGCTGAACTTGCTTGCCTATTAAGCTGGTGAGGAGTGAAGGGAAATTGTGTGTCCTCACTCACTTCCACAGGCCCAGAAACATGGAGCACTGTGAACTAGGCAGGAGAAGAAGAAAGGCCTATTCTGACCGGGGATAGTAGGGGAGAAGGTAGGGGTACCAACACCCTAACCTCTCATCTCCCAGTCGGAACTCAAAGATAAAGCCCCCTCTACTCCCACAGTCCATGTGTCCCCTCTCAGAACACAGCTGGAGTTGGTGGCTCCCTTTGGACTGAGGCTTGGTTGCCACTGGGCCCAGCTTCTGGGAATTATTCAAAAAAGCCAAAGACTCGAGTCACTTAAACCCACACCTCTACTCATTTCCATGACCCTGCGATCGTGACTGGAGCTGAAATCAAGAGTTGATCGCGTAACCCACTGAGTCACTGGGTGCCCCTTAAATAATGTTATCTTAAATGGCACTCGAACTCTATCCCCAGGACCCACTCTACAGACCAAATCCAACTCCTGGCGTGTTTCTGTATAAGTTTTTACATTTTTTGCAAAGTTGTTTTAAAAAAAATAAAAGATGCTACGGAGACTGTATGTGGCTTGCAACACCTAAAATATTTACTATCTGGTCCCTTTTGTTTTTTTTTAAATATTTTATTTATTTATTTGACAGGCAGAGATCACAAGTAGGCAGAGAAGCAGGCAGAGAGAGAGAGAGGAGGAAGCAGGCTCCCTGCTGAACAGAGAGCCCGATGTGGGGCTCGATCCCAGGACCCTGAGATCATGACCTGAGCCGAAGGCAGCGGCTTAACGCACTGAGCCACCCAGGTGCCCTATCTGGTCCTTTAAAGACCATGTTTACTAAGCCCCTATTTCACACATCATTATCCTTGACTGACTGACCTATAACGTCTAGACAGTAAGGAAAACAGAGGGGCTCAACCTTCCTTCAAACGACACTCAGGTGACATTGTACTTTTTAGTCTGCTTTTCTGCTTCAATTTTACATCCTCTTCCCTGTTACCTCCAAAAACTTCTCCCCCGCCAATGCTGCCCCCCCACAGCTCTTTCTACTTGTGTATTTTGTTATTCTCACCAGCTATCAAATGAGTTAAGTAGCCAAGCTCCACAAAGGACAGGTTCTGGACCAGGCTCTATGCAGCTATTCTGTGGGTAAATTTTGAACTTTCGTGCCTCAACATTTTACCCCTTAGGTCTCTTTTTTTTCATTTTTTAAGCTCTGTGAACCCTGATACCTCAATGTCACTTACAAGGCAACTTCAAGCCAACATTCTGCCTATATGTGTAATGTAAATCTAATTTCACTTTTACTCCTGTGCCCATTTGTCGGTTATGAAAACAGCTTTTTGTATTTTTTCTTTTTTTCCTCTTCCATCTTAAATAGCTTAGTCCACACTGACCTAAAATGCTCCGCTCTTCAGAAAATCACTCTGTAACTTTCAGGTTTTGATGTCTCTCGACATCAGAATTAAATAGTAACCCAGGAGCTGGGTTAGTATTTAATTTTGCTGCTCTATGTGTTGCCTGAAAGGGTAGACTTCTTGTTGGGGTGCTATTACTAAATACATTATCCCTCAAATCTATTTCTGTCCAATGTAAAGATCTGCTTTCTCAGGTTGTTTGCTTTAAAATAACTAAGCCAGGTTCTATGAGAAGTTGGGAGACTGTTCTCGCTGTGTCCGGGAACAGCTTCACACACGCACCCATGTGGGAGGCTTCAGGATAGAGAAGAGTTTACCAGGTGATAAGGTTAAAAAAGCAAGTTGGGGGAGACGAGATCTAAGGAGCCTTCACGGTGGACCACTGTGATTTGGGTCCCGTGTTCTCGATGTCTTTGGATATCACACCTGATTAGCTCTTGGGCCATGTCATCTGGATGCTAACAGGACATCCGAGATTCCTATCCTTAGAAAGGCTTGCTTGTAAGGTTGACCCCTGGCTGGCATCTGGGAATTCAGATTTTGGGGGGATCCCCCCCATTCTGTCCCTGAGGAGAGCGGCTCCGTTCCCAAACGGCACCAGTAGGGTTTATGCTAAAGACTTGCTTTCCTTCATGAGTCTGGACTTCTGGTGTGTGCTCTGACAAGAAAAGCCTGGCCTATGTAACCAGCCTCTCAGTTAAACCTTGGACGCTGAGTCTTGGCCGGCTTTACATGTGTTTTGTGGGACACTGGGGGAATTAGGCATGTCCTGAGTGACTCTCTGGAAAAAGAAGTTTTGAGAGCTTGGACTGATTTCCTCTGGAACTTGTTCCATGCGACTGCCTCCTTTTTCTGATTTTGCTTGGTATCATTTTGATAGGATAAATCACAGCCACGAATATGACTGTATCCTGAGTCTCGTGAATCCTCCCAGCAAATCACCAAAACCAGGCGAGTCTGAGGAAGCCCCAACACACTATGCTTAGCTACACTTTTGGGCCCTGATACACATAAGCCAATCAGCATATCCAGCGTCTCTAGAGCGATGATGATTCAACGGTTGGCTTCTGACTCAGGCGCAACTAGACCGACTAGATGAGGCCTTCAATGGGGCTTTTGTGAGAACCCAGGGCTCTTTATCCTGCTGGTAGACTCGGAATGGGGCTCTTGAGGCTGCATCTGCTGGTTGCCTTCATGCGACCAAACAGGAAAGAGCTGGAGTTGCCGGCAGGGTACCACATGGGGGGTTGCAGATAAAGCAGCCAGAGAGATGGCAAGGAACTGGGCCGGGATCCAAGGGAACTGCTTGACGAAACCCCTTCAAAAACAAACCGACCCTTCTAGAGGTTTCTTCAGTTATGCGAGAAGGTTGTGTTACGCCAGTCTGAACTGGTTTTACTATTGGCCACTGCAACAAAAATCCCAGCTGACGGACTACAGAACCATGCCAGAGCCTGGACGGAAAGGTGACAAGTAGGAACTCTTGTGGGTTCCTAAGCTGGGAGGTGTGTGTACTAGGAAGACTCCTCTGATGGGTGGCACGGTGGGACCAGCTGGGAAGCCACTAAAATGAGCTGTCCACCACGAGGGCACACTTGGGTAATGGCGGCTAGAAAATGCTGGAATATTCAGGAAGTGGAAGTGAACGAGGGGATGCGGGGGGCGGGGGCAGTGAGGACAAGAAAAGTCAAAGGTGACTGGCTTCTTAGTTGGCCTCAAGACACATTCAGGAATGGAGGGGAGGACCAGGCATTTACCTTGGGCACGCGTGCGCAGTAACCAGGGGACAACAGTCCAGTAACAATTTGGAGCTGTGGGTGGGACTGGGGGATTTCGGAGGGAGCGGGGCTAAAATACAGACTCCGAGCAACCAGCACTCGGGCGATGGCTGAAGACAGGACAGTGGATGAAACCAACTGGGAAGAAAAGACCTAGCAAAAAGGGAGGAGGGCTGAAACTTCGACTGAAAATCCTGAAAAGTTAGGGAGACAGAGGAAATTATAAAGGGGACAAGCAGAAGACAGGGAGATTAATCCACAGGTGCACTAAGAAGTTAACACCTTTCTCAGTGGAGGATAAAAGGGAAGAAAAGAACAAAAGAGGACGGTACGATCGACAGTTATTGAAATTACAGAAAAGATTAAGGAGCACGAGGATGAAGAAGCTGCTAAGTCTGGATACCAGTAGCTCTCTGACCTTTAAGACTGACGGAGATGGGTTAGTAAGATAATTAGAACATCTTTCTTAGAATCTTTTAAGCATCTAGGGTATATAGTCAACACTTTCATTAGTGGGGGGCATTTGATTAATTTTAATATGCGATTTCTATTTGGAAGGACACAAAGCTCTTCCAAGCTCAATAGGAACAACTTCTATTTTAAACGACCAGTGTTAAAAGACTGCTACTTTATAAACAAATTCAACTGGTAGAAAAATAAATCACTTTACATTACAGTTAATTTTATAACAGCATTCAGAGATCATGAAGCTAGGGCATGGCTGCCGAGTATGTACCTTTTCTTCTACACCTTCTACATTCCCAGCTCATCCATTAGGTCGACTGTAACCTATTAAGGCGCTTCTGTGCTCCACCGCTGCGGAAGTATTCCATTTCCACAATTCTGAGAGCGTTTCCTTTGACCCCTGAGCTGTAGTTCCCCCCGTCTTGCTCCCTGAAGTGAAATGCCAGGCCACGCTCCCAGAAGCCTTCTTTGGACCAAAGACAGTCCACCCAGCAGCTCAGGAAATCATCAACGGCTCAGCCCAGTCACCAGTGACAAGTTCGCTCGGGCCAATGCTGAAGGGCCATCCCCAAAGGACCGACCAGCTGAGGCCTTGTGGTAAGTGCACCGACCACAGCCAAATGTCTCCCTGGGCTTCCTTTGTTTACCAACCCCCCCACTCCAGGCGTCAGTCTCAAGAACACCTCCAAATACAGCTCCTACGGGCAGATCTCCATCTCGAAGTCTGTCTCCCAGGGAACTGAGCCCGGAACAGCCCCCCACCCCCCACACGTCCCCTTCAGCTGTGCTCTATGAGCGGCATTCAGGCCTTCCTCGACTTCAGCACCCCACCTGCTGGTCACCTCTGCCGCCAACCCGTCAAAAGGGGATTTCCATCAGCACACATCACCTGCTATGTGTGGGGAGAACATTAGCATAACAGGACCTGTCAGTCACAGCTTTCTGGCTGCCAATGACCAATTAACCAAGAAAACCCTGTTTGGTATTTACAGGCATTGTGTGAAAATAAAGGATTTCCAGCAAAACAGAGTGGAGTAGAAAGAAAACTATTTGGGAACATAAAGACCCTTCTCCTGCCTTGAAGCAGGACACTGTTGGAGTATGAAAAACAAGTGAATATGTGTGATAATTCATGTTAGAACTGGGGTATCAGTAAATTAGAGATCAGAAAATAACAAAACAAAGTGTAAAAGACTTCAAAGTGGCCTTTCCTCATCTAATTTTCCTTTCCACTTATAAATGCTATTATGATTCTAAAGACCTGGGTGAAAGTTTTTTTATTTTGAAGATAGAGCTCTGAGAACAGAAAGATATTACGTGCTGGCTTACATTTCTTGTAAAAAGAACAATAATGTGAAAAATTAGTAAAAAATTAAAATCTCCAAACTTATCTAAAACCTGAAAATGGTAAGCAGCTTTCCCTGTATCTTAGTTTTGATCACTTTTGCTTAATCAGATTTGCGTATCTGGGCGAAGAGAGTATGTAGTTTTTCTAGTCTTGTTCACACTGCAGTGTGTCCTTCAGAGCTTGGCGTACTCTTTAAGAATCGTTTGAAGCTTCTGGCTCAGCATGATGTTCCCTCTGGCCTTCAGTCTGCCACTAAAGAATGCCTGGAAAGGAGAGAGGAAAAACAGAGCGCCAGACTTAACCACTTTACATTTCCTCTTTTTTAAAAAAGATCATTGGTCACACTGAATACAACCGAGATAACAACTCTGGAAAACAAAGGCAACTTTTATCCAGCAACAACACTTTAATGATTATGGGGAGCACCCATATTCTAGATATGTAAGGGGGGGGGGCATCTTTTGGAAAATCACAGAATAATCTGAATTGACAGACTTGTGAGTTTCTGCTTCAACCCACCCTTGGAGGCCAGTGTAAGTTCTTAAATGTGATTTTGAGACTCTATGAATAAAAGTCTTTGCTGTGTTCCTAATGCTAAAAATATTTATGACACCATGAGACAGAGAGCCAAGTACTGACAGAAGGTCACGTCACAAAGTCAGGCATCGACCCTGTGCTGGCGCCTCCAAGGGGCTGGGTGAAGAGCCAGGCTCTGCTGCTTCCAAGCGAGGGGAGCAGGGTGCAAACCCCTTCACCTCCAGCAGCTCCAGACTCCTCATCTCCAAGAGGCCTGAAGAGAGGACTTAAATAAGGCAGGCCTGCCACTGCGCTGAGGGCATTAGTGCGGCAAGCGCTGAGCTTGGCCTGCCCCAGGCAGCAGGAGCACAATAAACTTGCGCTTGTCACTACACCAGGCCTCGCATGGCCTGACGCCATGGGCTCTAGGTGCACCTCTCGACCCCACCTGACGCAGACTCAGGCAAAATGCTGAAGATCCCCCTCGGTGTCAACTTCCCTCTCGACAGAGGGAAGACAACCCACACCAACCCAAAAGAAAAAAAAAATCACAGTTTACATAGCTGAGAAAACGGTATATGGAACATGAAGTGAAAAAGTGGAAAAAAAAACCCACAGATTTTTAGCCACAACTACTACTTACCACTGCAAAGCAGCCTGACAAACACGAAGTCACTTGGGAAGCACAGCCATGAGCCCACAGTGGGCACACTGAACATCTATTTACTGCCAGCGGACAGCAGGGCCATCTTCAGGCCCCAGAGCTTCCCCGACCCAGCAGGAACGGGGGGGCCAGGCTGCGCACACTCGACACTGCCTCCCGATTAGCAACCAGCGGCAACTTAATCTTAGAAGCAAATCCTCATCAATTGGGGGAGAAGCAAAAGCCTTTTTAAACTTCTGAGCCCGGCAAAAATCAACGAGAACTCATTCAGTCGGGATCAAGTGTTCCGTGTTCGAACGGGAGACTGCAATTTCAAAACTAAGACCGCTTTCGCCGCGCAATTATGGACACTACGCTCACAACCCTGCAGGGAGCCAGTATGGACACCTGCCTGCTCGCTTCCAGCTCCCAGAGGGACATGCGACCTTGGATAAGGTCCTTGAACTAAGTCCACCAAAACCAGCAAGCAATGGTTGTCACAGAGTGCCAAGGCTATGTACATAGATCTGTACACCTATTTCCTCAGGGCAGATGCCTAACAAGAAACTGCTGAATCATGACCTTTTTTTTCCCTTAAAGATTTTACTTACTTATTTGACAGAGAGAGAAAGCACAAGCAGGGGGAACGGCAGGCAGAGGGAGAGGAAGAAGCAGGCTCCTCGCTGAGCAGGGAGCCTGAAGCAGGGCTCGATCCCAGGACCCTGGGATCACGACCTCAACTGAAGGCAGAGGCTTACCCCACTGAGCCACCCTGGTGCCTCCAAATAATGACATTTCTTAAGTAAGCTTCCTAACCATGCTTCCCTATCACCAGCTTCCAAACCACACCGTGGCTCTGCAGCAAATTCACAGGCACTGGAAGGAATGCTCGAGGCAAGTATGATGACAGCGGTCACACACAACTTTTGTTTGGACACAACTACTTAACCAACTGGACCGCTGGGTATTTCTTTTGGCCTAGGAGTACCAGGCGAAAAATATGGAGACCGTAAGTTGCCATGAAGGAAGAAAGTCGGAACCTCTTCCACAGTGCTTTCCAGAAAGACTTTTCCAAATGTATAGTCCCCCAAACTACACGTGAATGCTCTTATACAAACTTTAACATAATCTTTGCAAATGTGAGGCAAGATGACATCCTTTAATTTGCATTTTGTGGATACTGGGAAAAATTAGTAGTTTTTCTAAGGCAAGTGAGTCATTTCTACTTTTTTACTAATACTGGTTCATATCTTTTGCCCCCTTTTTTGTATTTAGTGCTTTCCAGAATTTTGCAAAGGTTATCAGTACCACTAGACCATGATTCATCGTTCCCTTTATTAGTTCTTTTTCACACTTGCTTTAATCTACTCCAGTATTACTGAGTGTCCACAGTATATATACTAGGTAATATCCTAGGCAGGAAATAGCTATTGCCCTCTGTTCTCATGAAGCTAACATTATAGTAGGGGAGTCAAAAAATAAAATGTAAACAAGTAATTAAGACCAGCTATCAATGCTATGAAAGAGAAAACAAGATACTCTCAGAGACTGTAACAAAAAGGAACTATGTGGGATGAACTAAAGCCAGTTATGGAAAAAGCTAGGGGACAAATTCCAGAGAAGGCAAAGGCACTGACAACAAAGGAGTAAAAGCTGACAAGAAACTGCAAGCAACAAGAATGAAAGTAGCATTCTAAGAGGGGAGGCAAGTGGTATTGGCTGAAGCTAGAAACACTGGCAAGAATCTCTATCATGTCCTGCTCGGCCCCCACTGTTCACGCGGCCTCCTCGCTGTTCCAATGGCAGTAAACCCGGATCCTCCTGCCTCCACATGTGGTCTCCTTGGCCTCATGGCTCATCCCTCACGGTAGTCAGCGTAATCTCAGGCCTCTGAGGACAAGCCCATCTGAAACCCTTCCTCTGTCCATCACACTCTGACCCAGGGGCTGGCAAGCCGCTGCCCCCAGGCCAAACTGGTCTGCTGCCTGTTTCTGTGAACACACCTGTACAAGGACACAGCCCCACTCCTCTGCCTCCCTATTATCTGTGGCTGCTTTGACTCTACAATGGACAGACTGCGCACTTGCAACATAGACCATCGGGCCACACAGCGGAGAATGTTTACTACGCGACCCTTCATGGATCAAGGGTGCCAAGCAGGGTTCTAACCCATTGCTTTGCCCAATTCTTCTTCATGCTTGCAGTCAGATTTCCTTCCCACTCCTCTCTAGAAATAAGCTCAGACAGTAGTGGCACCGTCTTGCTCTGCCATGCCAAGCACCCGAATCAGATTAAGTGCATTTAATGCATTTCTTTTTTGTTTGTTTGTTTTTCTTTGTTTGCTTTTTAATTTCTTTTTTTTTTCCTTTCTATCCTTTTAGATATTTTTTTAATTTTTAATTTTTTATAAACATATATTTTATCCCCAGGGGTACAGGTCTGTGAATCGCCAGGTTTACACACTTAATAGCACTCACCATAGCACATACCCTCCCCCAATGTCCATAACCCCACACCCCTCTCCCAACCCCCCTCCACCCAGCAACCCTCACTTTGTTTTGTGAGATTAAGAGTCACTTATGGTTTGTCTCCCTCCCGATCCCATCTTGTTTCATTTATTCTTCTACTACCCATTTAAACCCTCATGTTGCATTACCACTTCCTCATATCAGGGAGATCATATGATAGTTGTCTTTCTCCAATTGACTTATTTCACTAAGCATGATACCCTCTAGTTCATCCACGTCGCCGCAAATGGCAAGATTTCATTTCTTTTGATGGCTGCATAGTATTCCATTGTGTATATATACCACATCTTCTTGATCCATTCATCTGTTGATGGACATCTAGGTTCTTTCCATAGTTTGGCTCTTGTGGACATTGCTGCTATAAACATTCAGGTGCATGTGCCCCTTTGGATCACTACGTTTGTATATTGAGGGTAAACACCCAGTAGTGCAATTGCTGGGTCATAGGGTAGTTCTAGTTTCAACATTTTGAGGAACCTCCATGCTGTTTTCCAGAGTAGTTGCACCAGCTTGCATTCCCACCAACAGTGTAGGAGGCTTCCCCTTTCTCCACAACCTCGCCAGCATCCGTCATTTCCTGACTTTTTAATTTTAGCCATTCTGACTTGGGTGAAGTGCTATCTCATTGTGGTTTTGATTTGTATTTCCCTGATGCCAAGTGACGTGGAGCACTTTTTCATGTGTCTGTTGGCCAACTGGATGTCTTCTTTGCAGATATGTCTGTTCATGTCTTCTGCCCACTTCTTGATTGGATTATTTGTTCTTTGGGGGTTGAGTTTGCTAAGTTCTTTATGGATTTTGGACACTAGCCCTTTATCTGATATGTCATTTGCAAATATCTTCTCCCATTCTGTCAGTTGTCTTTTGGTTTTGTTAACTGTTTCCTTTGCTGTGCAAAAGCTTTTGATCTTGATGAAATCCCAATAGTTCATTTTTGCCCTTGCTTCCCTTGCCTTTGGTGATGTTCCTAGGAAGATGCTGCTGTGGCTGAGGTTGAAGAGGTTGCTACCTGTGTTCTCCTCAAGGATTTTGATGGATTCCTTTCTCACATTGAGGTCCTTCATCCATTTTGAGTCTATTTTCGT
>NC_081568.1:140361713-140362962 GCF_022355385.1 Mustela nigripes
AGTTAACTGTTTCCTTTGCTGTGCAAAAGCTTTTGATCTTGATGAAATCCCAATAGTTCATTTTTGCCCTTGCTTCCCTTGCCTTTGGTGATGTTCCTAGGAAGATGCTGCTGTGGCTGAGGTTGAAGAGGTTGCTACCTGTGTTCTCCTCAAGGATTTTGATGGATTCCTTTCTCACATTGAGGTCCTTCATCCATTTTGAGTCTATTTTCGTGTGTGGTGTAAGGAAATGAATGGTCCAACTTCATTTTTCTGCATGTGGCTGTCCAATTTTCCCAAAACCATTTGTTGAAGAGATGTCTTTTTTCCATTGGACATTCTGCCCTGCTTTGTCGAAGATTAGTTGACCATAGAGTTGAGGGTCTAGTTCTGGGCTCTCTATTCTGTTCCATTGATCTATGTGTCTGTTTTTGTGCCAATACCATGCTGTCTTGATGATGACAGCTTTGTAATAGAGCGTGAAGTCCAGAATTGTGATGCCACCAACTTTGGCTTTCTTTTTCAGTATTCCTTTGGCTATTCAAGGTCTTTTCTGGTTCCATATAAATTTTAGGATTATTTGTTCCATTTCTTTGAAAAAAAAAAATGGATGGTATTTTGATAGGAATTGCATTAAATGTGTAGATTAATTTAGCTAGAATAGACATTTTCACAATATTTATTCTTCCAATCCAGGAGCATAGAACATTTTTCCATTTCTTTGTGTCTTCCTCAATTTCTTTCATGAGTACTTTTAGTTTTCTGAGTATAGATTCTTAGTCTCTTTGGTTAGGTTTATTCCTAGGTATCTTATAGTTTTGGGTAAAACTGTAAATGGGATTGACTCCTTAATTTCTCTTTCCTCTGTCCTGTTGTTGGTGTAGAGAAATGCAACTGATTTCTGTGCATTAATTTTTTAAAAGATTTTATTTATTTATTTGACAGAGAGAGATCACAAGTAACTGTGCATTAATTATATATCCTGACACTACTGAATTCCTGTGCAAATTCTAGCAGTTTTGGAGTGGAGTCTTTTGGGTTTTCCACATATAGTATCACATCATCTGCAAAGAGTGATAATTTGACTTCTTCTTTGCTGATTTGGATGCCTTTAATTTCCTTTTGTTGTCTGATTGCTGAGGCTAGGACTTCTAGTATTATGTTGAATAGCAGTGGACATCCCTGCCGTGTTCCTAACCTTAGCAGGAAAGCTTTCAGTTTTTCTCCATTGAGAATGATATTTGTGGTGGGTTTTTCATAGATGGCTTTG
>NC_081568.1:140363362-140389507 GCF_022355385.1 Mustela nigripes
CATCTGTGTTCATCAAGGATATTGGTCTGTAGTTCTCTTTTTTGATGGGATCCTTGTCTGGTTTTGGGATCAAGGTGATGCTGGCCTCATAAAATGCGTTTGGAAGTTTTCCTTCCATTTCTATTTTTTGGAACAGTTTCAGGAGAATAGGAATTAGCTCTTCTTTAAATGTTTGGTAGAATTCCCCCGGGAAGCCGTCTGGCCCTGGGCTTTTGTTTGTTTGGAGATTTCTGATGACTGTTTCAATCTCCTTACTGGTTATAGGTCTGTTCAGGTTTTCTATTTCTTCCTGGTTCGGTTGTGGTAGTTTCTGTGTCTCTAGGAATGCATCCATTTCTTCCAGATTGTCAATTTTGTTGGCATAGAGTTGCTCATAGTATGTTCTTATAATTGTTAGTGTTTCTTTGGTGTTAGTTGTGATCTCTCCTCTTTCATTCATGATTTTATTTATTTGGGTACCTTCTCTTTTCTTTTTGATAAGTCTGGCCAGGGGTTTATCGATCTTATTAATTCTTTCAAGGAAACAGCTCCTAGTTTTGTTGATTTGCTCTATTGTTTTTTTTTTTTTTTTACTTTCTATTTCATTGATTTCTGCTCTGATCTTTATGATTTCTCTTCTCCTACTGGGTTTAGGCTTTCTTTCTTGCTCTTTCTCCAGCTCCTTTAGGTGTAGGGTTAGGTTGTGTGCCTGATACCTTTCTTGTTTCTTGTGACCGTCTTGTACTGCTATATATTTCTTCTCAGGACTGCCTTTGTTGTGTCCCACAGATTTTGAACCGTTCTGTTTTCATTATCATTTGTTTCCATGATTTTTTTCAATTCTTCTTTAATTTCCCGGTTGAATCGTTCATTCTTTAAAAGGATGCTGTTTAGTCCCCATGTATTTGGGTTCTTTCCACATTTCCTCTTGTGATTGAGCTCTAGCTTCAGAGCATTGTGGTCTGAAAATATGCAGGGAATGATCCCAATCTTTGATACCAGTTGAGACCTGATTTAGGACCCAGGATGTGATCTATTCTGGAGAAAGGTCCATGTGCACTAGAGAAGAATTTGTATTCTGTTGCTTTGGGATGAAATGTTCTGAATATATCTGTGATGTCCATCTGGTCCAGTGTGTCATTTAAGGCCTTTATTTCCTTGTTGATCTTTTGCTTGGATGATCTGTCCATTTCTGTGAGGGAAGTGTTCAAGTCCCCTACTATTATTGTATTATTGTTGATGTGTTTCTTTGATTTTGCTATTAATTGGTTTATATAGTTGACTGCTCCCACGTTAGGGGCATAGATATTTAAAATTGTTAGATCTTCTTGTTGGGACAGATCCTTTGAGTGTGGTATGGTGTCCTTCCTCATCTCTTATTATAGTCTTTGGCTTAAAATCTAATTGATCTGATATAAGGATTGCCACCCCTGCTTTCTTCTGATGTCCATTAGCATGATAAATTGTTTCCCTCACTTTAAATCTGGGGGTGTCTTCGGGTCTAAAATGAGTTTCTTGTAGGCAACATATAGATGGGCTTAGTTTTTTTTAATCCATTCTGATATCCTGTGTCTTTTGATTGGGGCATTATAGCCCATTAACATTCAGGGTAACTATTGAGAGATAGGAATTTAATGCCACTGTATTGCCTGTAAGGTGACTGTTAATGTATATTGTCTCTGTTCCTTTCTAACCTACTACTTTTAGGCTCTCTCTTTGCTTAGAGGACCCCTTTCAATATTTCCTGTAGAGCTGGTTTGGTGTTTACAAATTCTTTCAGTTTTTGTTTGTCCTGGAAGCTTTTTATCTCTCCTTCTATTTTCAATGATAGCCTAGCTGGATATAGTATTCTTGGCTGCATGTTTTTCTCATTTAGTGCTCTGAATATATCATGCCAGCTCTTTCTGGCCTGCCAGGTCTCTGTGGATAAGTCTGCTGCCAATCTAATATTTTTACCATTGTATGGTACAGACTTCTTGTCCCAGGCTGCTTTCAGGATTTTCTCTTTGTCACTAAGACTTGTAAATTTTATTATTAGGTGATGGGGTGTGGACCTATTCTTGTTGATTTTGAGGGGGGTTCTCTGTACCTCCTGGATTTTAATGTTTGTTCCCTTTGCCATACTGGGGAAATTCTCTCCAATATTCCTTCTGCTCCCCTCTCTCTTTCTTCACTGGAATCCCAATTATTCTAATGTTGTTTCGTCTTATGGTGTCACTTATCTCTCGAATTCTCCCTCATGGTCCAGTAGCTGTGTGTCCCTCTTTTGCTCAGCTTCTTTAGTCTCTGTCATTTGGTCTTCTATATCACTAATTCTTTCTTCTGCCTCATTTATCCTAGCAGTGAGAGCCTCCATTTTTGATTGCACCTCATTAATAGGTTTTTTGATTTCAACTTGGTTAGATTTTAGTTCTTTTATTTCTCCAGAAAGGGCTTTTATAGCTCCCGAGAGGTTTTCTCTAATATCTTCCATGCGTTTTTCGAGCCTGGCTAGAACCTTGAGAATCGTCATTCTGAACTCTGGTTCTGACATATTACCCATGTCTGTATTGATTAGGTCCCTAGCCTTCGGTACTGCCTCTTGTTCTTTTTTTTTTGTGGTGAATTTTTCTTCCTTGTCATTTTGACCAAATAAGAGTATATGAAGGGGCAATTAAAATACTAAAAGGGTGGCAAAGACCCCAGGAAAATACGCTTTAACCAAATCAGAAGAGAACCCAAATCGTGGGCGGGAGAAAGGGGATAAAAAGAGGTTCAAGAAAAGAAAAAGAAACAAGTAACAAAAGAAAACGAATAAAGAAAAAATATAAAAAGAAATATATATAAGATAAACTAGTTTAAAAACGTTAAAAAATAAAAGGGTAAAAGTTTAAAAAAATTTAGCAGAAGGAGAAAAAAAAAAAATTGAGGAAAAAAAAATACCTAAATTAACTGCAAGACTAAAGAATCATGGGGAGAAAGCCATCAGTTCGTGCTCCTCCTCTGGATTTCCGCTGCTCTCCTTGGTATTGAACCTGCACTCCTTGGTAGGTGAACTTGGTCCTGACTGGATTTCTTGTTGATCTTCTGGGGGAGGGACCTATTGTAGTGATTCTCAAGTGTCTTTGCCCCACACGGAACTGCACCGCCCTTACCAGGGGCTGGGCTAAGTAATCCGCTCGGGTTTGCTTTTGGGAGTTTTTGTTCCCGGAGCGCTTTCCGTAGAGTTCCGGAAACGGGAATGTAGAGCGGCCTCCCAATCTCCAGCCCGGAGGAGCCAGGTGCTCAGGGCCCCACTCCTCAGTGCGCCCTCAGGGAATAGCACCCAATTACTTCTGTCTCCCTGGCCTCTGGCCGTCCAAGCTCACGGAGCCTGCGACCAGTTCAAGGTAACCCCGAGCTGAGAGCTCACTCTTCGGCTCTGTCTCTGTAGCCGGCTTCCCCGTTCTAATACCTGCAAGCTCTGCGACACTCAGACTCCCCCAATCCTTCTGTGACCCTGCAGTACCTGCGGCCACGCTGACCCCGCATGGGCTTCACCCCAGTTTAGCCTCTGGAGCGATGACCCTCAGTGGAACAGACTTTTAAAAGTGCTGATTTTGTGCCCCGTTACTCCGCCGCTTGCCGGGAGCTGGCCCCTCCCCACCACGGTCTATCTTCCCGTCGCTTTGGATTCACTTCTCCGCCAGTCCTACCTTTCAGAAAGTGGTTTATTTTCTGTTTCTAGAATTGCTGTTCTTCTTCTCTTTGATCTACCATTGGATTTGTAGGTGTTTGAAATCTTTAGATAAGCTATCTAGCTGATCTCCTGCTAGCTGAAGTAGTCTCAGCCTGCTACTTCTCCACCATCTTGGTGCTGAATGCATTTCTGAGAAGGAATCAACTAAGGCCACGAGTCACCCAGCACTGTACTGAGCTCTTCATATATATTATCAGACTAAATTATAACTGGCCTTTGAGATCATTACAATTATTGTATTAACTTTACCAATGAGAAAATCGAGATTGAGAGAGGAAGTGACAGAACTTAGATCCAAACTCAGAACTACCTGATGTCAAAGATGCTACTCTATTACTTGACAGTTCTCTTTAAATTAGTCCTTTTCTCCAGGAAAACTATACTTTCTCATATATTCAGTGGCTCTATTCCCTATAAACGTTGCACAGTTGTCTTCAAACAAGCTTTCCTTGTTAGGGAAGTCACTGGTATTCCATAGTTTGGGTTGGGATTATAAACAACTTCTTTTTCAGTGATACCTTCTAGTTAGGTTCGCTGCTGTGTGAAAGCAATTTTTTGGTAATTATGGAGCACTGGCTCAAAGTCCTTCGTTCTAAGAATCAGTAGTTGATTCTCTCAGGATTTCTAGCTTAAATGAGAGTTTGATCAAAGTAACATTCTAATTATTACAACAGTTTCTTTAATTTTGTGTGTTTGTGGACTGGCCAAACACTTCAGAACAATATTCACTAAAAATGGTCAGAGAGGGTGCTCCTGTCCTTGTCATTATTTTTCACAGAAAAGCCTCTAAGTGTCTGCACTTAAGTAGGACACTGGCTCTTACTGGTCTATCCTTCTATTTTCAGTTTTCAGTGATGATTGTTAAGACAAGTTCTTAATCTTCTACATCAGGAATGAATTTCAAATTTTATGAAATATCTACTAATAATATGGTTTTTCACCTTTGAACTAATGATAGAATATATTTAAAGGTGTAGGTGTGAGTTTTATATGGTCTTACTCCATGCTGAAGAAGAAACTCAGTTTTAAAGGGGGTTATGTGGAACTCTGCTAATACATATCATCTGTCAACCCCGATATTGAGACTCCCTGAGTCTCCTTCACAGCAATAAGGAACTTGTCTTCTAGGTCAGCATCTGGGAGCCAGTTAAAAACTGCAATGGTCCAACAGGATGCAATGGTGACAACTGGGCATGTTGGGACATTACCTTCTGGGGATCCAGCTTGCCCAGGACCACTTCCATGAAATCTTCATCTGAAAGGGTGAAGGTTGCGTCAGCTGAGCCTTTGGCCGGGCCTTGGTACACTTTTCCAGATCCGCCTTTGAGGTCAATAGCTGTCAAAAGTAGGAAGAGAGCAATGTCTATTTTTTTCTGCACAACATGAGAGTAAAATAAACCAACCAAAATGTGAACATTTTTACAGTTTCCAAGTTCATGTGGTGCTTTTTACATTATACAATATATGTCACTTAGAAAAATTTAGAAAATCCTTTATTTTTCAAGATGGCTTTTTATAAATAAGTTGTTCAAAACAGTCAAATCAAGGGCACCTGGCTGGCTCAGTTGGAAGAGCATTTGACTCTTGATCTCAGGGTCGTGAATTCAAGCCCCATGTTGGGTGCAGAAATTACTTAAAAATAAAACCCCTTAAAAATAGACCAATAGTTTCACCTCAGTGAAGAAGTTTATACAACAGACATTTTAAATGTTAATTAACATAGAATAACATAAGGAAGTTAAGTGACTAAGGCCTTTAGATTCAAATACAGACACTCTAGTTAACAAAAGAAGAAAGCTCAATATCGTTTTATTTAATGAACTTATTTTGAGAGAAAGCATGCGAGCAGGGGGAGGGGCTGAGGAAAGGGGGTGAGGAAGAGAGAAAACTCGACGCTCCACAAGGTTCAATCTCACCACCCTGAGATCATGACTTAGCCGAAATTTAGAGTCAGACACTCAACTGACTGAGCTGACCACCCAGGCACCGCAGAAAGCTGAATTTTAAAACAGGTGCATATTGGCTGGGTTGAAGGAAGGGAACACACACACTCTAGTCACCTCTCAAATACGTGCCTTCATCAAACGTTCTGTCATGGATAGCAAGACACTCAAAACAGATTCGTAAGAATGTTTTAACAGTTTGTTGCACTTGAAATTTATAAAATATTTATTGCCCTCATTGTTGCAAATAAGCATTAAAATTAGTTTCTTTTCCCTTAATTGTTTCTGACAGAAGTGTTCAGTGTCCCAGAAACAGGCTGAGTAACTGGGAAAGCGATGGACAATCACATTCAAGGCTCTCTCTTAGAGAGCTGGATGCCCAAGCTACATGTTAGAAAGTTCTGTCTCCCATGTGACAGACACCAGTCATCCAGTCCTCTGGTGTCAGTCTCCAGAAGGCGCTCTCTCTTGCTATAGCAAAGAAGCTACCATCGCATCGCTGCCCCTGAGAGTGTGGAGAGAACTCCCAGATGAGGGCCACAGAGAAGCGGCACATTTGTGAGGAAACCCCTCACTGCTTAACTACATGCTGCTTAACTGAGACTTGCTCCAGAGAGAAAACTAAATCACGCCAACTCTCTGAGAGAAGAGGATTTTGCCAACTAAGGTAAAACAGTAGTAACCTGGTGGTAATGGTTACATGGGGAAGGAGAGGGGGAACTTTTTGCTGTGTATGCTTCATTCACTCACTTCACTGTGAGTTTCTACCCAGGGAGTCCGACCGTACGCCAGGTACTGAGTCAGGCGCCCAGAGCAAAGGCTCTGTTCTTATTGGCACTTACCTGGTAGACACATCTTTTCACATAATGCTTGTAGAGTTGAAAAGGAAGAGAGAAAAAGGGAGGGAGGGAGTCAGGAAGGCTGGAGAAGGAAAGGGAAGGAAGAAAAGCCTGTAAACTCTAAAAAGCAAACCTCTGGAATTCAAAAGACAACCTTCAAGATTTTAATTCTTCACAGTAAGTCTGAAGTCCACAAGACCTGCTCAGGCATGAAGGGGGACCGCACACATCTTAACGCTCATGTGTGCGAGTGACTCTCTGAGCGGACGGATGGGGGCTCGTCGCCGTCCACCCGCCCTCTTGCTCCCCCTGCTTCCACGTGCAGCTTTCCAGCCCTGACTCTTGCAGAGGAGTAAAAGTCTTCTGTGGAAAGCTGGTAACGAGGATTGATGACAGAAACGAGGCTAGGAAAGGGAAGGTTCTTAGCAAGGACACAGGCGATCGGGATAGAGGAGTGGAACTGCCAATTCCACAGTAGCTCAGGTCATGGTCTACAACATGGCACGTGTGGGAGCCTCAACACCCACCACTACCTTGACTTTACAGCCAATGGGAAGGTCATGGCTGATCTTACTGAAATGAAGAAACAGAAAGCATGTATTTTCTCCTACTGGTAGAAATGATTTTAAAAGC
Organism: Mustela nigripes; assembly: GCF_022355385.1. Taxonomy (NCBI): domain Eukaryota; kingdom Metazoa; phylum Chordata; class Mammalia; order Carnivora; family Mustelidae; genus Mustela; species Mustela nigripes. The sequence continues at coordinate 140,370,475 of NC_081568.1, forward strand.
TTTATGAATGATAGTAGCTCTGTATTTATATAATCATTCAGGCTCTAAAAGAGTCCATTAAAATTTCAGTCGTACTTTACAACACTTAATGAAGGAGAGATGTCAGATGAGAACAGGGCATCTGGAAATTTAGGGATCTTGGACACTCTTGGGATGTATGTACCTTAGAAAGGATACCACAGCAGAAAGCAGTTACTTTTATTGATGCCTCCTTCATTTAAGATGACAAATTCTTTGATGGAACAAGAATGTTTTGTGTTTGTATCCCCTATACTTCCTTGAATAGAGAGTACTTAGAAACTATTTGTTAATGGATGATTAGGAAAGCACAAAGAAGCAGCACTTCTCTTAAGAAAGAAAAAACAGTTAACAACAACAAAAGGAAAACTTAAGTCAAATACAGATATTTCTTTTAAATCACACCATGAAGGACATGATACTTTGGTGCCATTTCTGACAAAAACTCAAGCTCAATCTAATAATCATGAGGAAATATCTAATAAATACAAACTGTGCAGCATTCTATAAAATATTTGAGCTCTACTCTTCACAAGTCCCCCCCCACCCCCATAAAAAGGCAGACTGAGGAACTCATCCAGATTAACAAGCTAACAAGACCTAATAATGAAATGTATTATCTGATCCCAAACTGGATCCCAGGTAGTTCTTTCTTTTTCTTTCTCCATTTCTATTATTATTTTTATTATTATTACTATTAGTATTCTTTGACTATAAAGGACATTAATGGGACAACTGGTGAAATAATAAGGTCTGTTGATTAAATAATACTGTATCAATGTTACTTTCCTGATATTGATAATGGTTTTATGCAGTCACGGGGTAAGCTGTGACAGGGGAAGCAGTCACCACTGCTGCTAAGGGAATGGAGCCGAAGCAGATGTCACTTCAACACACATGTCCCCATTCCTGACGGGACACCGTATTTCTTTCCAAAGGTCACCTTTCAAGTCTTTTCTGCAAACACATGAAACTCTTTTGGATCCCAATGCAAAACGTGGAACCAGCATCCTTAAGATTTGGTTTCTATCACAGTTGAGACACCCTAAAAGGTGAATTGGTTTGATGGCTAGAAGGGCCATAAGCACTAACCCAGGAGCTAAAAATAGGTTCTAATGACCAACAAGTCCTCCAGGATGAATGTATTCTGCTCCTAAAAGAACACCAGTTGCTGAATCTCCCACATTCCAGCCAATCTCCAAGATCCAAAACAAATGACCTCTAACATTTAAAGAACATCTTCATCCAATATTGTCACATAATGCATAATGGATGCCTGGGTCTGGTCCAAACATGTAGACTTGGCTCTACACCATTAATGTCAGTATGTATTTTGTAGACCCAAATAACCTCATTACTCAACTAGCTACAGAAAGCAATACTGCATTATATGTCTACACCTTGCTATATAAATGCCAATTCCAACTGTGTTCCTATAATGGAAAAGACTACAAATACATGAAAAGAAACTCAGTTTCCGTGAGGGGGAAAAACTGCCAAATCGTTCAATACCAACCAGCTTAAACCTATCATCTTAAGGAAAATGGAACATATTTTTACTCAGCAGCACTGTGTCATTACTACACAAAAATCAATCTGTCTCCATCAAAAGCTACTGTTCTTAAAGCTACTTTACAGCCCTTGGATACAATCGAACAACAAACAGATTCTTACTTGGACTAAAGTTAAAAGAAATTGCATATTTACGATCCGCGGGCCACATTCTAAGATGCTCACTTTATTTAGAGACAAATGCAAATGCTGGAGCCATAAGCTGAGAGCAGATACTTGTGCAGGATCACTAGGGATTTCCCTCCATTTTCTTCCTGCAGACCACAGAGCACAGCAGCAAAGCTAACACTCTGAGTTCCAACCACCATTTCCTTGAGCATGGTTTCCAAGTCTGTACTGGCTGACGTCTCTCCCACATTCCAGGCCCACCGTTCCTACCGCCTAGTCCAGATCTCAGTCGGCTATGGGTAAGCACGAGCACCGGGCTTATCCCCTGCTCCCTAAATGGTCTCCTCGCCCATGTTTCACACATCTGGCAATGGAGTCACAACTCCAGCCCCAAAGGCTCTTCCTTTCATTTCATCTGCAATGCAACAAACCTTGTTTCTTCAACCTCTATATTCAAACTTCCCTGCACACCTGCCTCTAAGCGTTATTCCCACAGACAAAAAAAAGAAAAAGCCTATCTTTTCATATCTGTAATCTGCAACCTAACAGAGAACTTAGCACATAGTAAACATAAACGCTCAATTATTACTTGAATGATCCAATCCTCCCATTCTGTGAAAGCCGGCAGCACCTTTTCCATGTCTCTTATCTATTCTGTTCAGAATTATTTATACATATGAATAGGTTTGAATTCCTTATTTGGATTCCTTCAGGCCAGATGTGTTTTAGAATTCAGAATTCTTCAGATTTCAGGAAGGAAATATGGTGTATAAAACGTGTTTTACATAGTATGGAAAAGCTCCGATGATGTAACACTCTATAAACAAATACAGGATTTCTGTACTCAATTCCTTCCCTGGGTGAGAGATAAGACAGTTGTTTACACCACTGAAGTTCCAGCCAGGCTTTGCTATCAGTGAGTTGGGGAAAAAAAAAATAGAAACAAAAACCACCTTTTCATGTTTAGACTTTTTGGTTTCTGGAGCTGCTGAAGGAAGCAGATATATTTAAATTTTAAGGAGCAGGCTACATAAAGCCTCTGATTCTTTACCTTCTTTATGCCTTCTGGTCATCCTTCATTTCCTTTGAATTTTAACTGCTGCTCAGAACAGAATGGGATCTAGACAGTTTATCAGAACAACTTTTCGCTGGCTTTAGAAGTTAATAGTAATAAATATTTACAAGCTACACTGTATACTTATAAAAGGTTTTAGTGGTATCACACTGTTCCTGAATGTTTCACTCATATTAAATAGACAATATCTACACAACACATTATTGTTTTAAGAGAGGGAAAGGCACTAATTTCAGCCCTTTTTCTAAAAAGAAAAAGCTTTCCATCTAAGGCTACACATTCTACATGGCTTTTAGCACTTATACAAAATACATGCAAAGAGGTTACTGTGTTGTAGACTATACTAGAATATAGCAATAAAAAAATTAATCTGCAGGGCGCCTGGGTGGCTCAGTGGGTTAAGCCGCTGCCTTCGGCTCAGGTCATGATCTCAGGGTCCTGGGATCGAGTCCCACATCGGGCTCTCTGCTCAGCAGGGAGCCTGCTTCCACCTCTCTCTCTGCCTGCCTCTCTGCCTACTTGTGATTTCTCTGTCAAATACATAAATAAAATCTTTAAAAAAAAAATTAATCTGTAGCTCTTTCTCAGGCTGAAACCCAAGGTCAAATAGGAGGAGACATATTATTATAAATGATCATAACACAGTAAGATAACCGTAACAAGCAACAAACTGTTCAAAGGAAATTCGGGGATTTATTTCTCTAGCTGATGTCCATCTGCACCTTTGCAACCTAATCAAAAAATCCCTAGTAAAGTAAAAAGCCAAAGGATAACCTTTATTCTTTTTCTTTTTTTTAAGATTTTATCTATTAATTCGACAGAGAGAGAGCACAAGCAGGGGGAGAGGCAGAGGGAGAAGCTGAGCAAGCAGCCCAACACCGGACTGGATCCCAGGACCCTGAGATCATGACCCGAGCAGAAAGCAGATGGTTAACCAGCTGAGACACCCAGGCGCCCAGGATAACCTTTATTCAAAAGGGTAAAATACCTGAAGACATAGCATCTTTGAAAACGGGTGTTCAAACACAGCAAGGCTTTCAATTACATCTTAGAGTAATAAAAAAAAAGACATAACAAGATCATTTGTCCTTGATATTATTATATTGTTACATGTTATAATATTATTATTTTATATATTATTATGTAGTAATTATATATTATACATCATATAATAATATAATTTTAATAATGAAATAAGGAAAATATGCTTCTATCTTAATTTCTATCTATGTAAAGAAGCACTATGTGTGGACCATAATGTTTTATAGTTGGTAAACAAAACATTGTCTCCAGAGGTAGAATAAGGAGGTGCAGTGACCATTCCAAGATATGGCTCCCTCCCCCTAAGTTCTCACCAAGACCCTGCTTCTGGCTTCTTCTTAGGCAGACCCAGGGCCTGCACCTCTCTGCTATGTGCTCGTAGCCTGCAAGAAAGGAAAGGACAGGCTCTCCAGCCTGTCTCCAGTCATCTCTGCCCAGTGAGGCAGAGGCCACACTGGCCTTCACCCTCCTGCTCCTGCGTAACCAGGCACGACAGGCCTCAGGGGGCCCAAACCTCTAAGGCACAGCTAGGACTCCTCCTCCACAGCCCAAACTAACCCTGACCCAGCATGGACACCACAACTCACCTAATTCTCCCTAGACCAACACTAATTTGGTTGTAAAAGACACTCCTTGGGGCACCTAGATGGTGCAGTCGTTTAAGCGCAGAACTCTTGGCTTTGGCTCAGGTCATGATCTCAGAATCATTGGACCTAGCCCCATGTGGGGCTCCATGCTCAGCAGGGAGTCTGCTTGGGACTCTCTGTCACCCTCTGCCCCTCCCTGCCATTCTAAAATAAATAAATTAATTAAAAAGGAAAAAAAAAAGACTCTCCTTACTCTCCCCGCCCTCAAACCACATGCTGCTCCATAGATTTGGCGGTGGTGGTGTGTGGATGGCATGGTGGGGGACAGAAGGCAAAACGGGCACAGTCCAAGATCTGTGGTTAAAACGCATCTCCTAGGCCACTAAGCCAAAAGTCCTTGATTCTGAGATTCGCACAGTCACCTGTGCAACTTCAGGGACACCCAAGCCCAGCCAAAGTGAGCTGAGGAGCTTCAGCCTAGTCTCTGCAACCAGTTCTGGCCCAGCAAGACATGAATCAAGCTGAGACAACTAAGAGCAATTTAAAATACAAAATATTTAGGGGCTCCTGGGTGGCTTAGTCGGTTGAGTACCCGACTCTTGATTTCAGCTAAGGTCATGATCTCAGGGTTCTGGGATCAAGCCCCACCTCTGGCTCCTCACCTGGCAGGAATCTGCTTGAGGATTTCTCTCTCTTCCCCCTTCCCCGGCTTGCACACGTGTGCTTTCTATCTCTCTCAAATAAACAAATAAATCCATAAAATACAAAATATTTGGTACTGAAGTGTTAAACAAAATATTTCTAAAACTGTTCATGAAAAAAAAATGCTATCTATTCCCTAAATCAAAGCACTCAATCATCAATTTCATGTCATTAAGCAACAAGATGAAAAGATGTCAACACGGAGTTGTTCTCTAAGATGCCATAAGCCCAGAAGCCTGGACAGCTGCTACTGCTGCCATCAGTGACACAAAGCCTGGGAGAAAACAACAGCCCAAACTGAAAGCAGTTATAACACCAGTGAGAACCAAGTAACTGACAGGCAGACGACCAAAGGGAACAGTGAACCCTTTCAGAGAAAGCTTTCAGATCCCACGTGACCATGAGCTTCAATAACCAAGGTGGTACAGAAGAGATGTAAGCCAAGCCAAAGCCACCAGACATGTCAATAATAAGTAGTTATTAACAGGATATTGATGTTCCCATTTCTCCAGTGGAAATGTGAAGAAAAACCCTTCTAAGTTAACTGAAGGTCACTTGTAAAGGGAAACACATTTTCTAACTCTGCCTCCAAGGAAAGTGTCACCGAGATAAGGGGGAAAATCTGAGTTAGCTACCAACACTAAACTGGAGATCACTCTCTTTGCCATGAGGGAATCACATGAACGCTGTGTCAATCCCTACAGGGCTCTCTGGTCGCCAACTGTGATAGACACACGGTTCCAGCACCTTCTCACTCTTAGAGATGTCATTCCTCTCCTCAACCAATAGCTTCAAAAAGCCTGTGCTTTATATTTGTCCCTCAACTTCTACGTTCATCCCTAGGGAAAAAGTTGACTTCCATCGTGGAAAGACAGAAAGATAGTTTAAAAAAAAGAAGAAGAAAGAAAGGCACATGATAACACTTGCACACAGCGCTAGTCTATGAAATTCCTGAGAAAAAAAAATTAGACGCTTTGAGATTGGGGGATTAAATTCCTATTAATGTTTCTGCCTTACCACCCCCACCATTTTTTGAGTTAACTTCCTAGAAGCATAGTGTCTCCAGAAGAACAAACATCAGGATGTGAGTAGTGGGTAGTGGAATTAGATCATTATTTTCTTCTTCATACTTTTAACTATCCAATTTCAGGTCATCAACACACAGTGCTTAACAGAAACCACAATTGTCAATTAGAAAGAAGGTGGTTAACATTGATCCAGAATCAGTTTAACAAAACCTCAAAATGTTTTTCTAGGAATATGTAACAAACAGAAGACTATTTCAAAAAGTTTCAGTCGATTGAAAGATGTATTTTAATTTTCTGCTCTAAGTGAGCATTTATAGTAATCATTAGTTGTAGTGGGGAGTAAAACACATGAATTTCCAAGGCACTTGAAAAGGCAGTCTTAAATAGCAATCTGGTAATCAAGGTGATAATGAAAATTATTAATATTTTGGGATAAAGAAAACAATTTTGAGAGCGTCAAAGTACAATGACTTAAAACTATGTCGTCTGACCTTGCTTTCTGTGAAAGGGACGTTTACAAATTAAAGATGCACAGAGCTACCTACCATGAACGTTTCTAAGTACAAATTTCAGGTATTACGATAAAATCTTTAAAAGAGGTATTCTCATTTTAATGGATTCTTTTACATCCCTGAAATACACCGTCTTCTGAGTACCCTGAAACCTGGTATTTCACATGAAGGCAGGGTTGACCCACCTTCAAAGAGACAGGCTTTCTGATAAGAAGGATACCCTCTCTCTGTTTCCTAAGAGCAACCTCAGAACAGTGCAAAGTCAGGGACAGGACTTACTCCACTTGGCTGCCGTGTGTCCACCTTTAGTGATATGCCACTCGAATACGGCATTGACCTTCTTCGCCACCTCATGCCCGATATCCTTAAGGCGGCGACCTATCTCCTCAAAGACCAGAGTACTCTGGAGCTCCTCGCCCTAGCAAAAAGAAAAAATTTAACTTGAAAAGTTTTGTAAAAATGACTCAAGGGGAAAAAATGATTACAAAATGTGTATGTGCCATAAAGTGATTTTTTTAAAAATCTGCATTAAAATAAGGCAAACTCATTTTTTTCACACCAGGCTCCTTTCACTCTTCCCTTTATTGATGTCATCCACGACCTCAGTCTTAGTGAGAGGATTTTACTTTCATCAGCATTCAGAAATAATATTTTAAAAGTACCCTAGGAGCTAGACAACCTGTGTCCTAACTAACTTGAGAAGGAAGATACTAAACAAATCAATCAACCTCTGTGATCTCATTTCTTTCTTTGTAAAATGGGATTAAGTGCAGCCTGCAACTCCTTGTAGATCTAACACTTAAGTTTTTGATCTTAGATTCTTCTTAAAAGGGATCTTAATATTCAGGCTTTAGGTGATGGTGTAGCTTACAACAGAAAATTAAAGATCATGTGTCTGAGAACCTCAATATTACAAGGTTACTATTCTGAAGATCAAGAATATAAACATTTGTATTAAAAGCCTCTGTTAAGAAAGAATAACAGAAATGTTTTAATAAATAATACAAGCTATTGCTTTTATATTTGCATACACAGATTTACACAAATCTTTAAATCAAGCAAAGGTACAGGGATATTTAACTTTTCCTCTATTTTTCTCCAGAATATTTTTAGTTTAAGATTCCTCATTAAACGACCGGGACGCCTGGGTGGCTCAGTCAGTCAAGCATCTGCCTTCAGCTCAGATCATGATCCCAGGGTCCTGGGATAGAGTCCCACTTTGGGATCCCTGCTCAGTGGCGAGCTTGCTTCTTCCTCTGCCCCTAACCCTGCTTGTGCACACTCTTTCTCTCTCTGACAAATAAATAAAATCTTTAAAAATTAAAAAAAAGATTTCTCATTAAACGACGGTTTCAGTTACTCTAAAACTAGAAAAATCAATTATATTCTCTTGAGAGGCACCTCAGTACCTTCCTTAAAAAAAGCTAAAGAGGGGCACCTGGGTGGCTCAGTGGGTTAAAGCCTCTGCCTTCAGCTCAGGTCATGACCCGGGGTCCTGGGATCAAGCCCCACATTGGGCTCTCTTCTCAGCAGGGAGCCTGCTTCCTCCTCTCTCTGCCTGCCTCTCTGCCTACTTGTGATCTCTGTCAGTCAAATAAATAAATAAATAAAATTTTAAAAAAATAAGTTAAAGAAATTCCTAAACTGTCAAATATTCCTTTTACTTGAAGCAGTTTCAGATCAACGTCCTTCAAGAATTAAAAATCTTTCAAAGCTCTTGTCAAAAGCAGCCTGAACATTCTAAAAGTAATCTTAGAGACCGGGATGGCTCAGTTGTTAAGCATGTGCCTTTGGCTCAGGCCATGCTCCCAGGGTCCTGGGATCGAGCCCTGCAGCCGGCTCCCTGCTCAGCGGGAAGCCTGCTTCTCCCTCTACCACTCCCCCTGCTTGCATTCCCTCTCTTGCTGTCTCTCTCTCTGTCAAATAAATAAAATCTTTAAAAATAAATAAAATAAAATAAAAGTAATCTTAACTGAAACTCATCAATCAGGAAATGACTTGGCTACCAGTTTCTACAACCCACCTCAGAGGGTGTCTTCGCTAAAGTATCAGATTTTGGCAAAAGATCCACATACGCATTTGAAATGACGATGTCTCCAGTTTCTTGAACCTTAAAAGAGATGTAAGAGGGAAAAAAACCAATTCACTCTGATGATTCCAACGAAAACACAGTATCGTTGCAAAACAGTATACAGTCATTTAAAAGAAAACAGCAATCTTTCATCATCATCATAAGAAAATAAGAATCCAAATTAAATCATGTTTATAAATTAAATGTCAAGATGAACAAACACGAAGGCTTGCTGTTTTAATACAACTGTTATTAACCCTAACTGTCGAATCCACTGGCACCCTTTTAAAAAATACCTATGACCAGGTCCCATCTCCCAAATTCTAATTTAAATGGCCTGGGGCAAATCCTTGGCATTGGTATTTGGGGAAATTACTTTTTAAACCTAAGTGTGTCTCATGGGGAGCTAGGGCGAGGAGTGTTGAATTCTAGTAAGTAGTACAATGCATGGCAGAGTACCCACATGACACAGTGATGCTCGAAGTGCATTTGTTCTATTCAGAGAGAATAAAGTCCGCCGGAACGGACCACAGTAATCCTTTTTAAGCAATAACTCTAGCTCTTCTTTCAAGTAGAAAGGGCACACGGCATAAACTAAATGCTTAAATAGACTTTCATCAAAACACTCATGAAAGGAACTCAAATTCGAATCCCTCATCCTTCATCTAAAATTATTCCAACGGCTACTCTTTCATAAAATTACGGTGTTGCTACCAATGGGCAAGACTGGGTCTAAAAATTAAGGAAGCATTTATAAAAACGGATTTTTAACAACTGAGATCATTCTCCCTTGACCACTTGCCATCGTACTTCAGAAGAAAGATCTTTCAAACAATTTGTTCATTTTATCTCTAATTATATACAGTGCAAAGCATGGAAAGAGCCAATGTATGAACAAAATACACTTTAGTAAATTCCTTTCCTGTAACCAAGCCAAGCATGTCATTGTGGAACATTAGTTTAAAAATGTTTCTTAAAATACAACATGAAGGAGGGAGGAAGGAAGGAAAGAAGGATTCCTACATAAAACAGGAAAGAACACCTCTGATCACTGGGAGGGAAAGGTGAATACAGAGAAAAAATAGAAAGATATGCTTCGAATTTATCAAAATGGCAAGAAGGAATTCTATTTAGATATTGAATTCTCAGCCCTTTAGTCTGTATCCATGGAGATTATTTCTATGCTGTTCATTCCTGCAACTGAGGAAAATAAAAACCTGTAATGTGGTCATGGACCTTACCACTTATAGATTTCATTACCTTACTCAAAAAATAAAGCTTACTCAAAATAATTAGAAAATAGGAAGGCTCCAGAAGAGGTGGCACAAACATTAACCACAAGAGGATTTCAGAGAAAGGCCACTTGTGAATCTGTGGGGGCAGGAAAAGGGGAGTGAGCAATAAGAGGCTGCCTCTGAGGGCAAGGGAGAGCTTGAAAAGAAGCCGAGAAGACAGGAGGCCCCGGGAAATGAAGGGTATACACAAATTCAGCAGGAATGGGACACTGCAAGCCGCAGGAAATCATGAGGAGCAAGGCAGCCACAGAGAGCTGAGTTCTGCAAAAAGAAACTGCGATACAGTAAGAAGAACAAGGGTCTGAGAGTGGGGCTTTGAGCCAGGAAGACCTGGGTGTCTCCCAGTTTGGCCACTTTCTGTGTGATCGTGAGCAAGTATTTAGATTTTCTTTTAGTGAATGGAGAGTTCTTGGGCATATCAGAAATAACGGTATAGCCTACTCAGAGTATTTAATAGCTATTATTATTATTCATGGCGGTGTCTATACTGCTCAACACACATCATCTGATTTTTAACAAGTACAGAATGATGGGCCAAAAAAGTTCCAGTCTGGTCAACCATGTTAAAAACAATTATCTTTAAAAAGCTTACCAAAAAAGGGGGAATTGCCTGTCCTTTAGTATTTTACTGGAACACTGCTAATAGCCTCATCCAAACACCACCTAGCTCTTTATAGGGAGGCATACTTATTTTTTGTCTTGTCACCTGCTCTTAATTAGGCCCAACCTCTGTGACAAAAGGTGTTAATTTCTGAATTTTGTTGTGATCGAGATGCACATGATTTCTGTCCAGGAGAAAACCTAACCATTAAGGGTATGGTTTTACTTTTTCTGTAGGACATTAATTAGTCATGCCTCTAACTCAGCAAGATTATTTGAGAGCAGCTCCTGTTGGACCAGGCAAACACTGCTGCTCTAATTCTCTTGTAAACCAGCTTTATCATCTTGCCAGTTCCCTCATTAAGCAATTAAACAGAGTTCTGTCGTATTTTCATTCTACATCCGTGTGAGAGTCATGCCTTTAATATTCTGAAGATTATATTTTGACAACAGTTTGATTGACTGGCTGAGCCAAAAAGACAGCATTGGTTGGGTTTTCCAAATAGCTGTGCCACTCCTACCTTCAGGCACCATCGTTGTAAGAAAGTAAAACAAAATAGAAAAGAAGGTACATAGGCATCTTATTTTCAATTAAAAGTTACCACTGATTAAAAAAAAACCTTCTAGGTTTTTCATCATACCCACAGCACTCGTGGAAAGAATGCTAGAGCACAGACCAAGGTTCCGGGGGGTGGGGAAACTAGTAACAAAACAAGAAACCTCTAACGGCATGACTCATACCTTGGTTTGGAAATGGATTCTGTTTCCTTCCTTCCACATCTCAGTTTGTAGAGTCTGTCCTGGATACACTGGTTTTGCAAAACGAACCTTAAAAAGAAATGAGTTCGGGGGTTACACGAGTTTCAGAATGAAACCTTCCTGTTTGTGGGGAAAGAAATTCAGATGGACGTTAGAGAACATAGAAGGAAGAAAAGAGAGGTTTAAATACATTTCAGTTCATAAAGGAACACAAATAGAAGTATAATTAAAATTAGACAATGAATACAGTTTGTATTAAGCTAGTTTATTTTCCAAAATAAAGAGTCCATAAATAGTCTTTAATCTTAATGAAGAAACAGAAGCATCATCATGAGGAGAGTGATACAGGTACCCCCAGAACAAGGTAAAGATGGGGTCCACAGTGGTACCCCGTGAGCCTGGGGAGTGAGATCTGGGGGGCGTGCAGGACAAATGAACACTTCTATCTCCTCACTTTCTATACCACTGTATTTGTTCTGTGAACATTGGACATAATCATACAGGTAGTTAAAACAAAATGAAAATCATGAAAATAACCAGTGTTCTTACAGGTAGCATATCAGAAAATGCATTTTCACTGCTGCATGGAGCACAAATCGATAAAAGCTTCTGGAGCTCCCTGTCTTAAACTTTGTTTTCAGTGTCTGCCTTTTGGTGTACACCTCTGCAAAGGTACTGTGTGCAGAGCTAGGGGGGTTTTGGTAATTTATAAAGGATGAAAATGTGCAAATCAGTAAGCAGCCATCAAGCTGACATAGGTGTACGTTTATGAGAGTTCTAACACAGTCACTTAACATTCTTCATTAAGTTAGGGCAAATTACACAACAGTGAAAAAAAACTTTATAAGATAAATCTCAAGTTTCTATTAATGCATATAGGCTGACATGTGTATGCTGCTGAGATTACAATTGCATACGGTATCCCTCACAGTGCAAGCGTGAGAGATATTTGCAGTTACAATAGGAACACGTGCTGACGGCCAAGTCAGTGAAATAAAAGAAACGTATATAGTTTCAGTACACTACCTATATTAAGTAAAGTCACTAAAACTCCTTTTCTTTTCTAAAAATAAAGAATGAACTCAAGTTCAAATTACACAATAATAATTAAAAAATTACACAATAATACAGATATACCTTAATTGCCTTGAATCTCGACACATCATTATCTGCGAACTGCTTTAAAACATGCCTGGCAGAAAATCCAAATGTACATAATCCATGTAATATGGGCTTGTCAAAACCTAAATAAAAGAGAATTCGGTTAGACAGAGGCACATTTCCTGTTTAAAAGCCAAGGATAGTTAATTCAGGATTTCAAACAGCACTCACATGAATTATACTATCTATTTTAAGCAAGGTGGAAAAGAGTTTGTAAAAAATACTTCCGGGGTGAAACTATGAAATAAACAAACTGAGAAGAAACAAGAAAAGACCGCATGTTGGAGAGGTGGGAACAAAAAGAACTGTTCTGGTTAGCTGGGGCTGTAACCTTGAACTCCTGCACACTGGTTTCAGTACCAGACGATCCTTCCTCACCTCTCAGTCCCTTGCTCTCTCCTCCAACGTCCTTGCCTGTCTGGGTAACTCAGACACGTACCCACATGATCCCACTGAAACCCTGAGCTCACTTCCATCCTCCACCATCCGAATTATGAACTCCAAGCATACCCTCCTCTGAACACTACATCCTGCCCTTCCCGATGTTGGGCATAAATGTGTTAGGAGAGGCCTATTTTTAAGATATTACTCAAACTAGCTCTCCTAAGTAGCAATGTATCTCAGATGATGGAGCTAGTGGGTTCTCATGGGTATGTACCATGAGCAACTCACCTGCGAAACCAGCGAAGTTAGGATCAATGTGTAAGGGATTCCAGTCGCCGCTGAGGCGGTACAAAGCAGCCTGTGGAGAAGAAATTATAAAAGTAACAAGCTATTCTCAATAACTAGTTTCTAAGAACATATTAAAAGAAAAACAGGATATATGGTCGGTTATTATATAAGAAACGTATTCTAATTGAAGCTCTGATTTTAAAAAAATAACATTTCTAACACAGAAAGAGGAGCTATAAATCAAATACATTTTGAAACACCTGCCACTGAAACCAGCTGGGGAGGAGGGAACCTGCCAGATAATGGGAAGGGGAGCAATGAACTACATCCGGGTCAGGAGCAAGTCACGGAAACGACTCTGTCAATCTACTCTCATTAAAACACTAGGAAGATAAGGTACATATTTACAGCCTCTTCTAACCAAGCAAAATTTAGGCCAACTTTCTTAATGGGGTACTTTGAACTGAAGCCTGTAAACCAACACTAGACACATAAATACCAGAGACGACCACCGAGGGACGCCTGGGTGGCTCAGTGGGTTAAAGCCTCTGCCTTAGGCTCAGGTTGTGATCCCAGAGTCCTGGGATCGAGCCCCGCATCAGGCTCTCTGCTAGGCGGGGAGCCTGCTTCCTCCTCGCTCAATCTCAATATCAATCTCTCTCTCTCTGCCTGCTTCTCTGCCTACCTGCGAACTCTTTCTGTCAAATAAATAGATAAAATCTTTAAAAAAAAAAAAAAAAGATGACCGCTGACTTTCACCATCCTGGTACCCCAAATCCCAAGCACGAGCTCAGCCTTTAAGAAAACAGATGAAAAGGTTGCCAGGGAGATGAAATTTCTGCTTAGTCCAGATTTTCCTGTCACTTCTTCACTTTGATGAGGTAGGATGAGCAGAAAGATACAGAAAACAATAGGGAAAAAGGTGCCATAGCTCCCAGCATTTAACTTGTTTATTGTTCAAGCCAGAGAGTACTTTTCAGTACTGATGGGGAGAGACTCGACAAACAGCCAACAGTAAGTATTCCAAGTATCTCTATGGGATCTGTCTCAGTATGCCTGCCCTTTCCCATCGGTTGCTACCTCAGACTTTTCAAGTCTACTGAAATGCTGCACAAAGACTCATCATGCCAGCATATATGACTTTCTTAATTACCAGATTCTTATTATTTTTAATTATTGATTATTCTTTTTTAATACATTTCATTTCTAGAAAACATTTTCCATAATGTACAGGAAAATGCCATTTCTTTTTAAATATGCTTTGTACAGTTTTAATAAGTTCTTTCGCTTCTCCATCACTCCATGTCATAGTTCTATAAATGATTCATTTTCTCAATGGCTCAACATTGTTCCCTTTATATGACCTTCTAAAACTCACTAAATACAAATCAACAATTATCGTAGTGTAAGATATCATATAGTATAGTTGCAAGATTCTGTGTAATATGTTAACGGATTAAGTGATCATTTTTAAAAAGCATTTGGCAAACAACAAAACATTACGCAAATACGCAGGACTGTGTTGCATAGAAATGAAAACAAAGATTCATTTCAGAGCCTGAAGAGCAAGCTGTCCAACATGATGGACCACGGGCTTTGACACCGCACAGACCTGGGTTCAGATCCGGCTCTGTCATTAATGGGCACATTTCCTTAAACACCCTGAGCCTCAATTTCCTCATTTAAAAAATTGAGAGGCAATACACCTCTTACAAAGCATTATCATTGATAAATATTTATACCTCAACAAATGTGAGCTATTATTATTATTTTAAAAGGCATTAACAACAGTATGTGGGCTGAAAGAAAGCCAGGCTCAAAGTAGGTGAATAAATGCTTTATTCGTTGTCTTACCGAGGACTCCACCCTTTCTGAAAGAAGCAGTCTTTCAGATTGCTCTGAAGAACTGTCCCAAAGCTTGTCAACTACAGGGGATCATATATACAAAAGGAAAAGGAACACGTGCTTGCCAGCATTTCTCTGAACACTTGCATGTCACAAGGTATAATTTGTTACAAATGTAAAAATTAAGGTTTTCTGATTTCTAAGCAGATACGAGAAAGATGACTGTGGTCATCTTAATACATGATGTTTCTATATATCTGAATGGGTAAAAATACTGCTTGCATGTCTCAGTTTAACTGGTTTTCTAGTTCCTCCTTTTTATTTCTCCTTTATTTCTCCTTGAGGTTACCTGAGATGGTCACAGGAGGCTGACATCAGTCACCTACGGCAGTGTTTGTGTACAAGGATATGACAACCAAGTTTTAAGATTAGTACCAGTATTCTTAACCCACAGATATCCTTCCTATAAACGAATAACAACTAATTCTCCTAAAGAAATCCTATTAAAGGAATATGAAAATTTTCATATTATTTCAATGATAGTACTGCTTTCTATAGATGGCAGAGAAAGCAAAGATAGAACAGAGCCATCATGAGACCATGACTAAAGTCAAGGGACTGGATGTTTTACTAAATTCAATCATAAATGCCAAATAACCATTTTCCAAATAATAAGGAACATTGTCAAGGCTTACATTCTGAATTTTTGGACACTCATATTTCAACTTTCAGAAGGAAAGCTGAAATCTTGTTTTATGTTTCATCTCTGTCTAGATACAAAAATCACTAAAACTCACAAACACACACATACACACGCAACTAAGAGAAACAGCTATAAACAGCCTTACTTGTATATTATATGTGAGTGGGAGGATCCTCAACATACCAGTAAATTCATTCTTAATTTTATTTTTAAAAATTGTATCATGAAGCTAAACTAAATGCTAAATCAAAAGGCTCAGAAATGTGTACTTGTCAAATCCACACACACTCCAAAAGAGCATACAGATCACCGCGAAGAACAAATAAAACTGCACAGATCCCAAGACTACGGACAGTGTAACCGAAGACAGAGAACACTGTGAACTTCAAATTGCTGTAAACAGAAAAATAAGCACCAGTTTCCAGCAGAGCTACCCTCTGAGCATCCTCTCAAGGCTACTAGAGAGAGCAGTGGGGGAAACCAGGGGAGCACAGAAGCAGTATGGAAGAGAGGAGAAGAAAAGAAAGAAAAATCATTTCTAGAAAGTCCCCCTTGAGGAAAAAAAAGGTACTGAGGAGAATCCTGAAAGATGAGAGCACTGACTACAAAGAAAAGAATTAGAAGTGCATCGGCCTCCAAATGGCAGTCCAGAAAGGCAACATTTCTGGGGGAGAAGAGGATAAAACAAAGAAGTCCCCTTTCAAGACTGGATAATGTAGGGGAAAAGCAGCAAGACAGGAAATTTAAGATAAAGAGAACTAGAAAAATTTTATTAGTAAAACAGCTCCTGACACTGTCCCATTCCAAAAAGCCATCTCTCAAAGAAAACACACTCTGCCACATTGACAGAAGCAGGAGATCCTGAATTCCTTAACGAGATCATCTCATAAACTATCAATGTTACCATAAATTGCAAAGAGGGAAGCAGCGTCCATCTGTAGGAAGCTACTATATGACTAAAAGAGGAAGTAAGAACCAAAACATTACAATAAATGAAATCTCCCCAAACAAAACAACTACTAAACAGAATAAAACTCTAACACAACATTCAAGCATTTGGGGATATGAAACAAACACCATGAATCTAAAACTCAAAAGCCAAGAATATCAAATGGACAAAAAACATGAAGGAATGAAATAAGACAGAATTAAACTCAGGAAAGAAAGGGAAGGGGGGAATTCCATCAGTAATGAAGACTAAATTATAAGATGTGTACAGGCTCCTGGGTGGCTTGGTCAGTTAAAAATCTGACTTTTTGATTTTGGCTCAGGTCATGACGTCAGGGAGCCCGCATGGGCCTCCACCCTCAGTGGGGAGTCTGCTTGAGATTCTCTCTCTCCCCCTCTGACTCTGCCCCCGCCCCGCCTCAAGTAAATACAATATTTTAAAAAATTATAAGATGCTTCAAGGAAAACATATTCAAATCAAAATTTAATAAGGGGCATAAAAGAAAGGGAGGGAAAGAACCAAGAGAATAGAAATGAGACCAAGAGAGAAGTAAGAAAGGCAGAGACAAGGGGCTAAAAGAAGACAGAATAAGATCCAACACACATAAAATTAAAGTAATTAAAGAAGAAAAACAAAATAATGAATGAGAACTACTATTTAAAATTATGATCCTAGAAAACTTGCTGAAAAGAAAAGAAGATGTAAATATACCTATTCAAAAGACCTACCAGCGGCATGGGGAAATTGACCAGGAATAGGCAACAATGAGACACAGCACAGTTAAACTATTTAGGCTTTAAAGATAAAGAAAAATAGCAGCACCTGGGTAGTTCCATCAGCTGAGCATCCAATTCTTGATTTTAGGTCATGATCTCGGGATCATGAGATGGAGCACTACATCGGACTATGCACTGAGCATGGAGCTTGCTTGGGATTCCCTCTCCCTCCACCCTCCCCCAGTGCCTGCACACTCACTAGCTCTCTCAAAAAAAAAAAAGAAAAGAAAAGAAAAGAAAAATATCCTAAGGGCTTCAAGGATAAAGACCAAGTAAGTTAGAGAAAGATAATTAGCCTGGCATCAAAATTGTCAAAAGCCACATATGAGAGCAAAGTAACAATGGAACACCATTTCTGAGAAACTCAAGACTTCATATCCTTAAGACCTCATATCCAACCAAGTTGTTCTTCAAGAATCTAAGGTATAGAAAAACAGTTTTAAATACACAGGAGCCAAAGGAACACAATACATGTGAGCCCTTCTTGGGGAACCTTCCACAGCAGGAGCTTTATCCACATGGAGGTGACAGGGCAACACTTAGCAAAAGGAATGATATACTCATTTGCAAATCTAAGACTAAAACAAAGATGGGGACAACAGCAGAAGAAGAATATATACCTGTTAAATGTTCTGAAAGGGTAAAATTAATGCAGCTCAAAAAATGGGGAAAAGGGAGAAGAGAAACAATAAAATAAAAGAGGCTCTTTAATACAGGAAACAGGCAGAAAACAAAAGACAACGATAAAAACTGGAAAACCATAGAGTAATAAGCAAGAAAATGAGGCACAAAGGGTATATAAAAAGGTGTGTACCAAAGAGAAAGTTTATGACTTCCACTTGTGGCCATGACAAAATATCCCTTCTATTGTCAAAAACTAGGAAAAAAGGGGACGCCTGGGTGGCTCAGTTGGTTAAGCAGCTGCCTTCGGCTCAGGTCATGATCCCAGCGTCCTGGGATTGAGTCCCACATCGGCTCCTTGCTTGGCAGGGAGCCTGCTTCTCCCTCTGCCTGCGCTCGCTCTCACTCTCTCTCTCATTCTGACAAATAAATAAATAAAATCTTAAAAAAAAAAAAAAAAAAAACTAAGAAAAAGAAAAATTTTATGTGGGGGAGGGATGCATTGTTCTTCGACGTCTTGATAGATTGTCTTGTGTCTTGATAGAAGAGACAGCTCTTTGCTGGACAACACTTTCCAGACTGCAGGGCAAAGAAGGAGAGCCAAGCAGAGCAAAACAATCTCAACAAGTTAAAGAGAAAAAGATCAGAGCTCTGGGAGACTGTGCAGCTGGAATGTGACTGCAAGGGAGAGAGGAAAGCTACACAGAAGAGAGTGCCAGAAATCTGAAGAGAGGTTGGTTCCCTTGAGGACTATAGAGAAAGGCCCTGGAAGATGAGCCATCACATGAAGCAAGAGCCCTTGTGGGGTTTAGAGGCACTCCAGGCAGAAGTCAGCATGAAGACCTAAACTTATGTAAGACCTTCAACCTCCTGGACCGGCCACCATAGAACAGCTACATGAGTGAAGGAAGAAGGAATACCCAGGCAACACACAGGAT
>NC_081568.1:140389607-140473477 GCF_022355385.1 Mustela nigripes
AAAAAAAAAAAAAAAAAAAAAAAAAAAAAAAAAAAAAAAAAGGTGCTACTTATAATACACCTGGTAATTTAATAAAAAATAATTTAATGCACTATATAACCAATATACCCAAGACTAACTTTATGTAATAATGCTAGTGGGTAATGTTAGAATAGTGGTATAAAATATGTATCTGGGGAAAATAGGTATTTGTTTTCATTCTCCCTGGCTGTAAAGCCTGTCATCTAATATCTATTTATTCTTCGTCTTTCTAGATTACTAAGGAAGCATTTTCTACTTAATAATTATGAAAAGCTACAAAGGACACCTGGTAATGTCATACCAGTTTAAAGATGAAGAAATGATCCTAAAGACACAATAGACTGTTCCAGAAGTGATATGGGAAGAGCTAAAGATACGGTTGCCAGTTTCCTTAGTGACCAAAAAATTACTGATTTAATGTACACACCCAGCACAGATTTGAAGCTATAATGACATAATCTCTTCCATAATTACTTCCACTTCTCCTTCCCTCCTGCCCAACCACAACCACCTCCCACTACTATCTCATGTGGTCACTCCCATTCTCACCCCTCGTACAGCCTCACACTCTCCTCCTCTCTTATAGTTAGCTCTCGTTACTTATCCCCGGCCCAGCAAACTGCAAGCCCTACATCTCTCTGGTGAGAGAGAAGAGCTACACCACGGTAGCCCAGCTAAGTGCCAGCTTTCCTACCAGAACCTTCCGAACATCATTTCCTAATGAGTATCGCTTCTCGGAATGTCTACAGCACTTACACACCAATTCAAAGCCCATGTTCAATCATTCATTGCTTGCAACAGGTGCCCTAGTTATTCTGACATTTACATCCTGAGTATCCAAGTGTCCTTTCATCTCCTTGACCACAGATCCCATTCCTTGCACTTGATCTGGCTCCAATGGCACCGATTCGGTTTAAAACAGCCCTAAATCCCTTTAAGTTTATGCAAAGTTTTATGAAAAATGGTTTTTGAAGAAACAATGTGGCTTTCATCGTATTCTCAAATGACCACAAGAGACAAAATGCTGTCAAATAATGAATGGGTGCCCATTATTTATACAAAAATATTTGTTAACTTAAAGACTGTCCATCACACAGCAAGTCAACTCTGCTGAACACTAATGAATAGTTCTACTTCTCTGAAAGAGGCTAAAAAAAAAACCAAACAACTCTCGACTTATCGTGTGTAGAAATTCAAGCCTTGGAAACTATTCCGCTTTTCTTATCTAAAGCAGATTCCTTTTATAATTTCAGTAACCCAAGAATAATAAAGAAGCACTGCTGGGTTTTCTGAACCATGAAACCATCAAGCCTTTTCTGTCCTTTTAGTGCCTTAATAAAATTAATTTCACTATGAGGCTTTAATTAAACATAAATATGGGTGCATTCCTAAGAAACTGATAAGAAACAGGGAACGGGAAAAATACTGAAAGGCAAAAACTAATTTCAGGGAAAAAAAGTGTCCTTCTTTCCGTCACCTGATTCCACAGTGCAGAAAAAAATACCAATCTTAATTCTTTCTGGCTCATGAAATTAGATTTCTATTTGCCTGCAAACATAAATCCTGCAGAAGTTCTCGTATGAAGCATATCAAAATTAGCATCAAACACCACATAAACTTATGAATAATTTGCCATCCTTACTGATACTCCCACACAGACGACCGTCAGAGTGTGATGTATCCTGTTCTGTACCTGCATGCTTTGTCTTCTGGCCACTGCCAGGAAGACTCTTTGGGGACTCACACAAAGTGGGCTTTCTTATCTTTACAGTTACCTTTTGTTTCTTAAATCAGTCCTCACATGCTCACAGACTCTGTCTACTGATTTTATCTCCTCCATTGGGAAACAAATTATTCATGCCAAACAAAAGAGATGAAGCCAGCCACCCTTCCTAAAATGCTGTATTTTTGCCTATCCACTAAAACTGGCTTAAAATGATCTGTCTTCAAGCAATGCAGCTCGATTTTCTTTCTGGAAAGAGAAAAATGTGATGAAAATTTGCCTTTCAGTTCTTTTTATCCTGCTTGCCAAGGCCTTAATGAAACTCTTCACTTCTGGGCTAGGCAGTCTCTTTGAGCCCTGGCCAACAAAGCAAACAGGGAAAATACAATCTTACCTGATTAAGAGAGGTGGTGTCTCTAAGCACGGCATCGGGAGGTCTATTAGGCACGGCTACAGCTACCTGAAATCAAAACACATCATGTGTTAAATACTAACAAAGTAAGAGTTACTCTTAAATACTAACAAAGTAAGAGTTACTCTCTTTACTCAAATGGGTATATTTGATGAACAACCCTCCTTCAGAGTAATAAAATTGGCAAGTTAGATAAAAAAGCTTTTAAAAATATTTCCTGCTCAGGAAATAACATTTAAAATTTCCTAACTGCTAGGGGTGCCTGGGTGGCTCAGTGGGTTAAAGCATCTGCTTTCAGCTCAGGCTATGATTCCAGGGTTCTGGGATCGAGACCCACATCGGACTCTCTGCTCAGCAGGGAGCCTGCTTCCCTTCCCCTCTCTCTGCCTGCCTCTCTGCCTACTTGTGATCTCTGTCAAATAAATAAAATCTTAAAAAAAAAAAAAAATTTCCTAACTGCTAGCCTCATCTGTGTAGTGATTTCCCTAAAATGACCCTGTTTAATGAAAGGAATTATACAACCAGATCCATTCTTTAGGTCAGAAGGGAGAAAGAGGTGAAGACTGTTTTCCCAGGGCAAAAAGTGATAATCACTATAAGAATTAGACAAATGACTCACGCCTATATTGATTTCATCTTTAAATGTACTTTACCAAGGGTTCGGGTTTCTCAAGTCGGCTGAGATCCTTGGATGTGTGGATTAACTTTTTTTTTTTTTTTTAAGATTTATTTATTTGACAGAGATCACAAGTAGGCAGAGAGGAAGACAGAGAGAGAGGAGGAAGCAGGCTCCCTGCTGAGCAGAGAGCCTGATGTGGGGCTCGATCCCAGGACCCTGGGATTATGACCTGAGCCGAAGGCAGAGGCTTTAACCCACTGAGCCACCCAGGTGCCTCTGGATTAACGTTCTTCATCAAAGTATTCCTTCCATCATTTTGCCAGTTTCTTCCTCTCTCTCCTCTCTCACTCTAACTCCCACTACACGCACGTTGCTGTACTGGAGGTATCCTGCATTTCCCTGAAGTTCTTCATTCTTTTTCTTTTCTTCAACTTTCTTCTCTTTTATTCTTGAGACTAATGTAGGTAGGTAGGTAGGTAGACAGATGGACAAAGAGAGAGACAGATCTTCAAACTTTCTGGATCCTTCTTCTGAGAGTTCAAATCTACTGTTGAGCACTCTAGAAAATTCTTCCTTTCCTTCATTGTACTTTCAGCTCTGGGACTTGTTTGGTTTCCACTACCTGATTTCCCTTTT
The DNA here is from genome assembly GCF_022355385.1 of Mustela nigripes. Classification (NCBI taxonomy): domain Eukaryota; kingdom Metazoa; phylum Chordata; class Mammalia; order Carnivora; family Mustelidae; genus Mustela; species Mustela nigripes. The sequence goes on from NC_081568.1 coordinate 140,393,019, forward strand.
TTGATTTTCTCTCTCGGTAGAGTCACTGCATCGCACATGATTTCCTTCAACATGCTCTCCTTTAGTTCTCTGAACACCTTTGGAATAGCTGCTTAGAAGTCCTCGTCTGTGAAGACCTCTCAAAGGTAGTTTCTATGGACCGTTTTGTTCTGGTTTATTTTCCTGTCTCTGGATCTTGTGCTCCTATTTCTTGCATGTCTTATAATTTTCTGTTGATGACTGGACATTTTAGATGACTTGTTAGGGCAACTCCGGACACTGACCTCCTTTCTCATCGGCAGGCCTGCAGTTACTTTTAACTTGTTTATCTGTGTAGTGCCTTGACTAGACTGCTCTGGCTAGGTCTCCACCCCCGCACCGTGAGCAGCCTCTGCTGGTGCTCCTGAGAGGTGAAGCTTAGGGCAAGAACACAGTCACCCTGGAGGAGAGCAGTGTTAGTGGGGCTCTCTGTGACTCTCTGCCTCATTGAGGATCATACCCAACTGTTAGCTCCACTAAGTGCCGGATGATTGCTCTAATATTTTCAACAGTGCCAAGGGGCATAAACTGCTCTAAAGTCAGGCCTCCTCACAGGGCTAGCCTCGGAACCCCAGCTTTGAGGTTTGTTACGAGCCCATGAGGGCTCTCTTTAGCGGTCTCTCCATGGTTCTCCCTAGAAAACTTCCCGTTGGGCTAGTTGTTAGCTTCCTGCTCTCATGGAGCTGCCAGACTCCACCTGATACATGTTTACCACAAACATAAACTAGTTTTCTGTGGGCACCCTTACTTTTAAATTTCCAAATACTCTGTTCCATGGGAACAGACTCAGTTTCCTTGGGAAGTATTTCTTTGAACTCTTACCATGACAGCCTGCCATACCTCCGGGCAAAACAGCTCCTCCACTGCAGTCAGGGGAGGGGGCAAGGAGATTGGCCTACTTACTGCCAAGTGAAGCCTCACTTTACAAGAAGTGGTGTTGGCAGGGCCAGTGGCTAGTGGTCTCCCAGCCTTCCTTTCCCAGTATCAAACCCTCACCCTATGAGCAAGCTGGGGCAGGAGGGAGTGGGCCTGAGTCTTTTCAGCCTACCACAGGTAGAGCAGAGTTTCCACCCTATAGATGGGAGCCGGGGAGAGGATGAGAATGACCTAACTCTGAACTACTTCGACCTGAAAGGAAGCTTCAGCAACATAAGCTAGGGGTGGCGAGAGGGGAAGAAAAACCAGTAACCTCCTCCTGGGAAGAAGGCATCGCCCTATTCTGGGAACTGGACCAGAGGGATCATGTGTTTTGGCTACACACACCTGGAGGGGAGCCTGCATCATGCGGGGAGCCAGGGGACGAGGGAGAAAAGCCAGAGCTGTGGCTCAAACACCATAGATTCTCACTGTTCTTATCAAGATAAAGAGTTCCTTGAATAAACATTTCTTCATTTGCTATATATCCTGTGGACAATTCCCCAACATTTCAAATGTTTGTTTGTTTTCATTTTTATCAGTCACAATGGTTTCACTGGGGAGAGGGTCCAGGGAACTCCTCACACCATTGTTCCAAAAGCAGTTTCTCCATATTGCTTTAAGTACACTTCATTTACTCCAGAATATTTATTATAGGATAATCTTATTACCTCAAACACATGAGAGTTGCCCAGGTTAAATGAATGTCAAATCCAAGTTATAAAACATTTTTAGAAAAAAATGTTTTTAGATAGAATCTGAGAACTAAAGAGTACTAGAACTATCTTACACAAAAGAAGTTCATAAGTCATTAAATGAATAAAGATTTTATTTTATACAAAGATCACGTACATGCATTGGGTTTTCTAAAGACTTCTGGGTGCTACAAAATTTTTATAAGAAAGTAAAAATATTCCCATAATTACCTCAGGTATATTATACTTACATCAGCCAGACTTTTCTATATATAACACATATTATCATTCAAAATACACACACGTAAACAGCATTTCCAATCCAAGGAACACACTCTGATCCAAAGAAGTGTGAATTACTGAGGATATACTCTACGAAATTATACCTATGAAAATATGTGGTTTGTACATATAATAATATGTGTATTCATTTATTTTGCTTTTTTTTTTATTAAAGATTTTATTTATTTATTTGACAGACAGAGATCACAAGTAGGCAGAGAGACAGGCAGAGAGAGAGGGGAAAGCAGGCTCCCCGCCGAGCAGAGAGCCCGATACGGGGCTCGATCCCAGGACCATGGGATCATGACCTGAGCCGAAGGCAGAGGCTTTAACCCACTGAGCCACCCAGGCGCCCCTCATTTATTTTGCTTTTAAGGTCAGAGCCTACCTTAGCTTTGTCTGATGTCCGTTTTCCACCAATGCCTCCAGAGCCAACAACAAAAATAGAGAACTGATTATAACACACAAGCTCCTCCTCAAAGTAAGAATAGACTGAAAAGCAAATTAAAAAAAAAAAAGTTATTCTCAAAAGACATGACTACTTAAATAATATATGATCAGCAAACCCTTTAAAATTTCCAAAAACAAAATCCAGTTACTTAAAGGCATGTAATTTACGATGCCCAAGTTTGGCTTACAAAGCATGATTTTAATTCATTCACTACTAGTCTCTGGAAGGCAAAGACATCTTCACAAATCCTCTCTTCATTATAAAACAGCCATTTCTCTCACCCCTTCTTAAACCCCCCCCAACTGCCTATCGTTTATCAACACTCTCCACCTAGAACACTTCCAAAATTCCCACTATGAAATGCAGGTATCCACACTCTCAAACATTTGCACATTCTGCCAAAGGACTCAAAAAGAATCTGGAATATAAAAGAAATTGTGAGAATGAAGGTCTAAGCTTCAGGAGGACAGAATCATGGGCATTTTCCTCACCATTCTATTCCCAGATATCAGAATAGTACCTGGGAATGAAAAGGCACCTAGTAAATATGAAATTAACTAGTAAATTAATGAATATATGACATGACTGAGCAAGTCAGTGAATAAGTAATGAATGAATGTAGGACAACTGTCCCTCTTTCCACTGACAATTTCCCAGTGAGAATTTGAATACAGTCTTGTGTCTCCAGCTCTAGGAAACTAGAAATATGACTTTGAATGGCAGACTAAGAAAAAATCTAATTATAACAAAAAACAAGGGAAGTCATGGCAATTTGTATTTAAAATAAGATTTTTCTCTTCATTACATAGGAAACTGGATATCTCATTTCATATATACTTTGTCTACAACTTCTAATACATTATTATCCATTACCAAGCTGTAGTTAAATCAATGGAGTAGGTCAAGAGAAAAAAGTCAACATGAAAGCTAAGGTCAACAGCAGAACTTCTGTTTTGTGGTATATTACATATTGGGTAGCACGGGGAGAAGAGTCAAAGAAAACGAGGAGAATTAAGGCCAAATGACAGCCAGCTTCAGGAATGACAAGAAAACATAAAAACCTACAACAGAAAAAGGAGGAGGAAGAGGACAATGAGAAAGAGTAAGAGAGAGAACAGACATACGATGAAACTCTACGAGCTAACACAAACAATGTAGCAAAATATTTAAGAGCATCAGAAACGTTCCCGGCATATGATTCAGTAAAAACAAGATAAGGTCCTCAACAGCATACACAGTAAAACTTAATATCCAGTTAGAACAAAAATGATGAAGCCTATATGCGAACTATCAGACAATACTAAATTTCCACTATAATTCATTTATATTTTATATAAAAAATATTTTTATATTTTTTCACAATAAAGATCTATTTCTTACCTTCTTAAACTTTAGAATAATTTGATTTTAAGTGATGCGTATCTTTAGCTGATGTTTAATTACTAGCATTTCAACATTTATTTAAACTACTGTAACCTTTTTTCTCCCCACTGCAAAGAAAAATGTGGCTCCAGTGTGTAAGTCCCAGTTGAGTTCAATGGCCTGAATGTGCAACGTTAGGAACCTAACTACCATTTGTGAAAATGACTCAGGGGTCAAATGTGTTCCAAGTTCCAAAGAGCTAACAAAGACAAGAATATTTACAGTACAGGCTAATTATCACTGATGGCTATCAGTGTGTTCCTTCTGGCCAAGTTCATACACCAAAGAGCTGAATTCCCACTATGCTCTACATTAACCCATACCTCTCAGCTCTGTGCTTTGTTGGAAACTCCCATCTTCCCACCCCTACCCCAACCCACTCTTTCTCCCCACCTTCGCTTCTTTTCTAAGACCTTATACATTTTTAGAACGCTTATGTTGCTTTCTCACAAACTGGAAAATGAACACAAACCTACCCATCACTTTCTAGTGTGAGGTACTACATTACATATGAGACCTATCAATGTAACAATATTATGGAAAGAACCAGAAGTGAGTTACCATCCACAAGAACTACTAGCCCGGATCCTTTATCTAGGACATCAGCAATGACTCCTTCACATTTTAAGTTTCCTAAAATGAAAAGCAAAATAAATAAATAGACTCTTGAAGATCATCAACTTATTACATTCAGCTAGGAGAGAACATAACATAATTTACACTGTAAGTTCAGCAAAACTATGAAGTTGAAATAATTTTCAATTTAATGCTGAGTAATTCAATATTAAAAGGAAACAGAATACCTAAGTCACTATGTTTGCAACAAGTAGCAACATAATAAAGATCAAACTTTCAATACCCAGAAAATCTACAGACCAGCACATCCTAAACTACGTAGAAAATTAAATTCTATTAGGTTTCTCATACTCAATGTAATGTTTTTTTTTCACCCCTAGGAGGGGGTCACTCAACCTCTGAAAGTTCCATCATGGCTAACAAATGAGCCACTGAGAGACACAGAGACACTGACATCAGTGTCCTGACGCTTGTGGCCCTATGTCTCATCGCCCGCCAGGTTTGAAGGGAAGGCCGTGAACAGCAGTCATACCATGGTTTCCTACAGTTTAAAGAGATTCTAAAATATTCATGTCTCGGATTTTGAATATCCATATTTACTAATTTACTAAGGTAAACTTTAACACTTGCCTAAAGTAAATGTACAGAAGCTACTAAAGAAAAATAATTCATGAGAAACATCCCTTGAGACTAGAAAGGTAGGAGAAATTGAGAGAAATGTTTTTCACACCTTCCTATTTGTATCTCTATTCAGTCATAATCATTTCTTCAGGGATTTATTTACTTTTGAGAGAGAGCACGCAAATGAGAAGGCAAAGAGCAGAGGGAGAGGGAAAGAGAAGCTCAAGGAGACTCCCCGTTGAGCTGGAAGCCTGATGCAGGGCTCCATCCCAGAACCCTGAGATCACACCTGAGACGAAACCAAAAGCTCAATGAACAGAGCCAGGCACCCCCGTTGTAATCATTTTCTAGTATATACCTTCATCTCTCTCTTAAAATCCCTTAGGCAGAAATCGCTAAAGGCAGAAATCTATCTCACACATTTCTGCTTTCCTCATCACCCAAGTTCCCAAGCGAACCCACATTAGGCTGGCTGCACCACAGAGGGACCCTTCTGGCCTCTGCCCCTGCCATCAGGGCCACCACCACACTGCACGCATGTGACACACGCATGCACACAAAACCTTCCTGGCTGGGATCCAGAATCCGTAGTTTATTTTAAATAACAGGAAGGGGTGCCTGGATGGCTCAGTCGGTTAAGTGTCTGACTCTTGATTTTGGCTCAAGCCATGATCTCAGGGTTGTGAGATTGAGTCCCATGTCAGGCTCCATGCTGAGCATGGAACCTGCCTGAGATTCTCTCTCTCCCTCTGCCCTTCTCCCCTCCTAAAAAAAATAAAAAATAACAAAATGAAATAAAATAACAGTAAAAGAATACAATGTAGTAACAGACTGTTTCAGGATGTAGCCTGGTTAGAGAATTCATCTAAAACTGAAAACTGTGCCTTGCACATGGTAGGTGACCAGTGGATACCTGAAGGCAGCTGTCATACACTGGACACCGCCTCACAGAAAACGTGGGCTGTAATACACTGCAATAAAGCTTTTCGGCTTGAAGCAGTAAGAATCTCACAACATTTTTAGTAAAATAAAAAGATCTGGGGAAACATTAAAGGAGTCCAGCTATGTGCTGACCTCTACATTATATAATGTGAAATGATAAACATTTTTTTAATTTTGCCATCTTATATGGTCAGTATTTAGACAACATGCTGACATTAGAGCAGTGAAATAAACCAAATCTGTCAAATTATAGTGGAAGAATGAGAAAAGCAGCTTAACTGAACTAGTCAGATACTACTGAGAAAAAGAAAATTCATTACTAAGGCAGATGTGATTTTATTTACTGTAAAAGAAAATAGGAAAAAGTTAATTCCAAGAAATTCAGCTGTATCTTTTAATGTGGTTTGCTTAATGAAAATCACTACCAATATAAACACCTGAGAAAGGAATCAAAAACTATATTCATAGGAATCACAGTAGATTACACACAATTACTAGGTTTAGAATACACATACTTTTAGAAAAGACTTTTTTCCATTGCTAATAACATATACATCCGTGGAGATAAACTGTCAGTACTCTGAAGTAATTTATTAATAAAGACCATAACAGGACAAAGTTTAAGGTCACCAAAACAGCTACTCCTTCGCATCAATCTACTCTAACGGCTGACAGGCACATCAGCACCTTGCCATATGATTTATTTAAGTCATTCTGTGCCCACTTCACACAATGGTTTGGAAGGTTAGTCAGGAAATAAAACGAGGGTATGATTAAGAAATCAGTGTATCATGAACTCACCTGCTCTGGGAAGTGGTTTATATAACTCCAAGTATTGCTCCCCGTGGAGAACCTATGGCAGAATAAACACAAGTTTATTAGCCGACTTTCCTGTCTCACAGGTTCTGCTGTGAATACTGCTAATCACAAGTGATATCTCACCATCCACACACTCACGTCATTATTCCCCCAAATTACCTGTCTCGGTTTCGCTTCTACTTCTTAAGCATATGATGCAAAATTAATCAGTCTCCCAATCTAAAGACTGTCAGAGCTTCTGAAGCAGAAAAGGTATCTTTGCGTTCTTTTTTGGCATTCATGACTCTTTGTTGACTGATAATTATGGATTATTTGCCAATACAAACACTAAGCTTATCACTGTGTCTGGAATATACTGGGTATTTAATAACTGTCGTTGAATAAAAATAAACAAACTGGCCATGCAAGTAAAGTAATTTCGAATCACACATACCACATACAAACAACTCAGTAAAACACAAAAGTAAACCTTACAACCACGTTCAAAGTAAAAAACTATCAATATCAACATTTCCTTGGTGTAATAGCTTATAAATTATCTATTTCTATAGAGAGAGCCATAGATATATGTTTATCTATAAGATACGTCTTATAAATTATCTATTAGTAGATAAGTGTAACTTGATAGCCACATAACCTCAATGGATGGAAACAAGAATACATCAATACGGGTAGGAAAGTAATAGGACAGGAAAAACAAAACCCGATCAACATGTTCAAGTGACCACACCCACTGGCACGGGATGGCTTTAATTTCGTATCTTTCTCCAAGCCCAGAAGGGAACAAATGGGACAAATGCGGGACAGTCCACTGTATCACAAAGTCTGGAGGCTTGAAGCTGGGAAGACAGGGGTTTTGATTCAAGATGGCTACTCTTCCTTGCCAGAGATTCTGAACACCATTTATGACTGTTCCAACTCCTTCCAACTCAGAAGGAGTATTTTGCAGAAATTTGAAACATTTGCTTTAATTGTCTGTACTTCAATTATCCAAACAAAACTGGATGCAGCAAAGACCATGGGACAGGGACTAAAACAAACTACTTGTATATATACCTCTTGCCTCCCTCCCAACTTCATCAGATGCTCAAATAAAAATCAGTTTTCAGGGGGTGCCTGGTGGCTTAGTGGGTTAAGCCTCTGCCTTCAGCTCAGGTCATGATCTCAGGATTCTCGGATTGAGCCCCACACCGGGCTCTCTGCTCAGCAGGGAGCCTGCTTCCCCCTCCCTCTCTGCCTGCCTCTCTGCCTACTTGTGATCTGTCAAATAAATAAAATCTTTTTTTAAAAATCCGTTTTTACAGATTCAGAGCAGCAATGGGCTAATCGACCTTCTAGTAAATGGGTCCTCTAATTATCAAAGTCAGAGGAATGGGCTCATAGCTCTATGTATGATTCAAGAGTTATCCCTGGGCTCAGTACTGAAACCTTACTCCAAGAAATGAAATCTACCTCACCTCAAAAACTTTCTCACAGTTGTTCAACTCCTTCCTTCCTGAAACAATCTATTCGCTTTGCTTCTCAGATACCACATCCACCTGAGCTCATAATCAGAGCTCATCCCTCACCAGTCATTCCTTTTCAGTCTCTCCGGCTAATTTTTCCACATGTCTTCACCCTCTCAACACTTGAGGGTTCCTGAGCTCAGGCTCTTCTCTACTTACATTCCTACCTTACACTATTTCATCTAGTCTTGTGTCTTTACACATCAATCAAAGTCTAAGAACCCCAGCAGCACCTCTTCCCCACATTCAAGACTCATATATTCAACTGCCCATTGTAGACCTCCACTTGGATGAGTCAAAGAAACTCAGGTGTGTCCAAAACCAACTCCTGATCATCCCCACCTTAAAGTAATTGTATATATCTATCTTATGATATATAATATGTTATATTAATTACTACACATAGTTAATATATTACATGTAATTATAAATAATGTATAGAGACATATATGCACATATATCATCCAAGTTACAAAAACCTTCATCCTTGACTCCTTTTTCCTCTCCCTCACATCCAGCCTTTTGTATAAATTATAGAAGAGACCCCTAACAGGCTTCTCTGCTTCTGCTGGGCTCCCGTATCATCTACAGAGTAGCAGAAATGAGCCTGTGCGTGAACACAGGCAGATCCTATCACTCCTCCACTCAAAACACTACAAACAGTGATAAGCTGAAATCCTAATGACTACAAGGCCCTCTTCTCCTACCACTGTCCTCTGGCTCCTCCCACAGCTATACTGGCCCCCTTCCTGCTCCCAGAATAAGCCAAGAATGCACCTGCCTCAGGGCCTTCCACATTTGTTCTCTCTGCCTCAAATCCTCTTCCCAGATCATGACCTGGGTTGCTCCTTCACCAGTATCATCAGGTAAGAATTATCACCCCCATTTTATAGACATGGAAACTGAATCTTAGCGAAGTTCTTTACCCTTGGTCAAACAGCAAGTAAACGGCAGAGAGAGAATTAAGAACATTATGCCATAGCCGGGGGGACCTTAATGCTCTTTTATTCTTTTTGCTTGCCCCTTCAACTAACTCTCTTCTCTTATGCTTAAAGAAAAATCCAAAGATATGCAAAGTCTTTATTCCTGTATCAAGTGCCCCAGTTTTATTAATACACATACGTGTGTACACACACGCCCGTGCACACAGACACACACACACACACAATGTGAGAGAGATCAATCATATTTAAAGAAACCAAAAAAAGCAAAATAAAGATTTCTTATTATGGATACCTTTTCCAAATTGACTGAAAGCCCAGGAATCTCTGATAATTCTCCACCTACTATAGGTTTCTGAGCTATAATAACTCCAAAGGTAGGCAAACAGGAGAAATCGGTGCTTCCTTCATATATAAATTTCATATCTTTCGGTTCCTTGATCGATGCCCCCACGCCAAGGGCATACATAATAGTTTCCAGTTCCGTATAAGCAGAGGAAAAGGAAGGAAGTTTATGGCTAATGGCTCCAGCCTATGAGAGAGATAGAGAAAATTATTTTCTCATTGATATTTCTGTCCAATGCTTAACATTTTAATTTTTTTCAAAACTACTATCTGCTTGCATGCCACACCTATCTTGCTTTCGAAGAGATGTGAATAGAATGCCCTGCTGGTGAAATCCATGGGGTTTAACTGTTTCGTTAGACTTTATTTTAATAAAAAAACAATCAGAAAATGTGTAGAAAAGGACTTCATTTACAGATAAGTACTTCTGCATTGTTTGCTTCTTAGCAACAGTATGTCTCATTTTCAAATTTCCTATATCTGATAGTGAGAAGCCCTACTGATTCAGCAACAGTTAGCCACTCAAAAATACAAAAAAACTAATAATTATTATGAATGTGTCATAAACAGGGATAGTGAACTGCCCTATAAGAGATACTGTATAAAATTCACTGTAAAGAGATGAGCCGAACACTGCATAATGCTGTGTTGTACTGTTGTACATGAGACTGCCTCTTAATGGTTTTAGTAAAATTGCAATTTTACCTTCAGTTCCTTGCTAGGAATGTCCCTTATCTCATTGACATTGTATTTTTTTACTTAGTTATGATATGTCTAGCTAACGTGTGAAATATATATTAGGTTAAAAAAGAGTGACGTCCAACTGTCAATCATGTTCATTCTGAAACGGGAGTCATCAAATAAGGGCTGGGAGCTAAGAATGCTTTTTACATTTTTCAGGAGTGGTTAAAAAAGGAAAAACAGGAAGAATATGTGACAGAAATAGTATGTGGTCCATAAAGCCCAAAACGCTTATTATCTGGGCCTTTCCTGAAAAAGTTTACCAAAACCTATTCTAAAGTAAAATCATATTTATAACCCGATCATATTCGCAGGGTTAAAATGAAATGGTTAACTTTATCACTATGTCTGCCCTGAGTCACAAACTTTTAAAATCAAATTCATCAAATGATTTATTTTTATTTACGCAATACAATTTTTTTGTTTAAAGGCTAAATATGCGAGATAGTAAATCAGCAAACTTCACACAAGCTAGAACCACACTTCTATTAGAATTTCTGACATAATGGGAGGCTATGTGCAGCCATGTTGAAATAGTTCCAATATACAATCTATAGATGCTTTCCCTAAAGAAGGGGGAAAAAAAAGTCCTCAAAGAGACACTGAAACAGACATCTTTTTCTAAAAAGTTAGAAAAATGGTAACTAAAGTAGGCTTATTAACAATGGTACCAATAAAGGGCAGAGGGGGAAGATACTTGTCTAATTATACTAAAGAAGTAAAAGCAAAAAATATAAATAAAAAAATTTTTAAAAAGAAGTAAAAGTTACAAAGGCTACATCTATTCAAATTCTGTAACTATTCAGTACATATTTTATGAGAAGTTTCATTGTCACTTATCTTTCCTATTTAACAATAAATTAGCAGCTTGGGAAATAATAATTTTCGTATCACAGAAAAGAAAAGAGAGAAACAAAGAAAAGAGAGAATCTTCAGAAAAAACATAGGCTTCTCCCCCCAACTTACAAAAGCTGATGTAGCTGTTGATGCTGCCTGACTCGTAGGATTTGTCGACACTCCTCCCTCTGAATCTATTTTATTTAGAACTCCAATTATACCGCCAATTGATTCTAAAAAAAAAATAGCAACAAAGATGCTCTTGTTAAAGACGTGACTAAGAAAAGCTACCACATGCTCAATAATCACTCCTCTACCTCAGAACTGAATACGAAAGGTCAGGCTTTTATAGAAAAGCACTGTCAAAGACTCTGAAACAGACCAAGGGTAACTGGGGGTTTTCAGTGGAGAACAAGGCACCGTCCAGCATCCTCTTCCTGGATTATGATTCTAAGGAGGTTCTAAGCTTTGCAATGTCTTTGATGGATTTTACAACTCCGCAGACTCGGACCCTTGTCCAAAGACATGTAGTCTTTGGTGAAGGAAAAGCTAGTTTCTGTTCTCTCCCCACCACAGCCCCCTCCTCCAGGATGGAATAATGCCAAGATTACCCTTGAGTTCCCCCCCACCCCATCTCAAGCAATAGCTTTGAAGACGGTACTAAAAAATCTTCCAAGGAAAAACATCACCATGACCACAGATTCCAGACAGGGTTCAGAAGCTGCGATTCTGGGGTCAAAAAAAGTTAAGAAAGGAGTTTCACGAGGCATCCCTATAGGCCAGAAGATTCCAAAGACTCTGGGACCTTTCTAACGAACATTAGCGCTCTGGGCCTCCTTCCAAACTTAGACCAAAACTCTAAGCAAACCACAGAATGCAACGTGATCAGGGATACTATGGGGAGGCTTTGGGCCACTGAATCCTCCTCTCACCACCCCACTCAGACTGCTACCAGAGGGAGGCCCGTAACTGAAAGTCACCTTGCCACAGGCTCAGGGCACCACATCAGTCACAGGCAGCCTGAGTTAACTTGGCTCAGACACCGAGCAAGCTTGGCCAGTCACTGAGGCTGTCTGGGGAGTAGTTGTGTCGTCTGGAAGATAAGAACCGTTCTACAGAAAATGTGAGATTTTTCTTCTAACTGTACTTCAAATACTTACAGGTATTTTTTTCATTTATAACTATGTGATTCATTTAGTTAGCTTTTTCCTTATAATATTTTTAAGGCAATACAATGGAACTTGGACATCAGAGGAAAGTTTTTAAGGTACTTCTTTCTTCTTTCATTCATTTTCATCAATGGGTAACTATCATTCACAGACTAAATTTATCTCCAACATCAAACTATGGAATACAGCAAATGCTACCATCAACAACATAACAATCATGCTATCATCTGATTGAGAAAGAGCACAACGAAAATTTCAGAGAGCATACCCGCAGGCAGGAAAGTGTCAGGAAGGAGAGGGGTAAAAAAACCCAGAATAGTACGTTTTTAAGATATATTCTCCTAACAAACACTGAATACAAAACAACTAAAAGAAAAAAGAAAAAGATTTCTCTGTAAAGTAACTGAATCATTATCTTTTCCAGAAAAGTCCTTTGAACATCATACACTATATGCATATATGTGAGTTATACTAGAAAAAAATGTGACTTGTACTGGCTGTCTATTCCTGTGGAGACCACAGATGTAATTCATGGTAACAAGCATTTACTGAATCCTCTCTGAGTTCAGCACCAAATACAAAAGCAGTGCTTACAAGACACAGTCTCTGCCTCCCAAGGAACACACTGTGCAGTTCAGAAACCACATACTATGAAACAAAAGCAGCTCTGATGAGATGCTAAGTAGTCAGAGTTGAGCTGAGAGAGATCAATGTAGCCTGAAATATCTGGGGGTGGTGTGGTGAACATCCCGGCTTGAGCTTAGATTTCTAAAGAAGCACTACAATTAGAGAGGTGATAAGGGGAGGAAGGGGCCTTTGAGAAGGGCAGAGAAACAGCAGCAAAGGCAAAGTGCTAAAAAAAGCAAAATCTACTCACAAGACAGAAATGAGCTAAGCCTAAACAAAACTGGCCTAAATGAACTTTTAGGGCAATAGAGAAAAACCCAGTAAGGTAAGGAGGATATGGTTTGGTACCAGAAGACCCTGAAATGAGCCGTCCGACAGGGAGCAGACACATGGAGCGTGGAAGGGTGAACACCTCGCCCCATCCCCCACCCAGATGCCCGCCAAAAACACAGGATTGTAAGAAGCCAGGAAAACAGAAAAGAGGGTTGGCATACATATATCTTAAATGTGAGGAGGTCTAACAGCTACCAGAGTAGAAAATGTGCTCTAGTTAAAACAGAAGACAATTCCCTAAGAGCAGAGAACGCTCTATTGCCTAGTGAAGGGACGTGGGCCCCTACCTTGAATTCTTTGCGGCTTGGTGGCATTATCGAAGTCACAGACCTGCTTCCAGTTGGCCTTCACAGCCTCGGGAGTCATTGGCTGATTCTTCTGTCTCACAATGGCTCCAAGAGCCCGCTCCCAGCGTACTGGTCACAGAAACAAAACAAGACACCGAGCACAGAGTTTAAGAGGGACACAGAAAGTAAAATTCATCTGAGCCTTTTGAATTTTTTTCAACTTCAAGAAAAAGGAAATTCAGGGGGAAAAATAGGTTCTAATATCTGAAGAGTTTTACTACAAGCCCTTTAAATATATTTTTCTTGAAATAACAAACCCATTAGGATAATGTGAATTAAAAATATATATATTTAAAGCTGAAGGAAAAAAACCTCTCCTCTGACTCTGCCAGACACTACTAAAGGTAGAATTAAGGCTGACTCAGAAAAATTGAAATTATATATAATCACACCAAGAGACTGACTTCATGACCCCAGATCGCTCGGGTAATATACTTCCAGATAACAGAATAGAGCTTTGTTTAAATAGCAAAGTGAGGACAGGTGGTGGTAACAGGTCAAAGACCCGGATAACCAAATTAATACATCACACAGCCCCAGATAATTCTCCATTGCTCCCCTTGGCTCTTGCTCCCTCATCACAGGAAGTCAACTAGAATAGGGCAGATGCACAAAAATCATTATTGCTGCATAAGTTCTATGAGGAGAATTTTTAACACCATTTTCTTCTCAAAAAGCCCAAGGAATAAAACACCCACTAGTAACCTTATTTAAACATAATGGTCAGACTTTGATGATTATTAAACTAAAGATCTGTTTCAGGGAGTAACTGAAAAGCCTGCTTCTAAAGCTTTCCCACTCATAAAGCCCCAGAAAGAGCTTTTATTTCAACAACTGATTTTTTTTTTTCTTAAATGATATCCTGAGACACTTATATATACTGAGTAATACTCACGTAGTATACATTACTTTAATAACTGAAGAGAATGGCCATTAATGATGAGAATATAGATACTCTATGTTATAACAATACCCTCCAATAATGATCACCTTTTAAATAACTCAATTAATTCTAATTCCAATAACCAACTGAAAACTTGATTTAAGATACTGGAATTTTCACATTTTTTTTTTAAATGTCATGAAGCAATTATCCAATTTGGAGCACACAAGATTGGAGAGCTGGAGAAATAGAGGGTTGAAGCCAAATGAATTTCCTACTGGAGTGAAGTAGAAAAATTTCCTGGTATCATTTGCAATCTCTGTCTCCGTAAGTTGTCCGTGTGATTCCTCACTGTCACCTCCTGCTGCCTCATGACCCCAAGGAAGAAAAGACTCCAATGAGAGAACTGGAGAACCTTCCCGTTGTGTGCCACCTAGCACAGGGGTCTTCTCAGCTTTCCCAAACCACCCTCTCTCCCACTCACTTCTCTGCAGAAACAGCTAGAACGATCCTGTGGGACTCCAGACACACGGAAGGACAAACACCAATATAAAAAGAGACGATGCTGTCTGAAGGAACAGACAAGATCTGAATAAGGGCTGCCAACAGGAAAAACAACAGCTCAACAGTTTCTTAAAAATGCCAAAGGCGTGCAGAACAGCTTCCACACTTTAGAATACCTGTTGGTAAAACCACATTTGCGTGTGACTATGTATGCACGAGCTCCAAGAGTGAGGCATTTGGCAAGATCTTTATGCAGTTCCAACTGGATGTTCGGGGTTAAAAATACAGAAACAGGGACACCTGGGTGGCTCAGTTGGTTAAGCGGCTGCCTTTGGCTCAGGTCATGATCCCAGGGTTCTGGGATCAAGTCCTATTCAGCAGGGAGCCTGCTTCTCTCTCTGCCCCCATCTGCCACTCTGCCTGCTTGTGCGCTCTCTCTCTCTCTGACAAATAAATACATAAAATCTTTAAAAAAAAAAAATACAGAAACAACATATGGCAAACCGAACACTGAAAGAGACTTACATTTTCCAATCCATCCTCCTCCAACCTACCAAAAAGAAGAAAAAACAGTTACACCATTTAAAGTGAATCATGCAGAGAATTTGTTAAATTAGAAAAACAGGCATCTACCTCTTTAAGAGTATCAGAGGGCTAGATTACAATGGATGAAAACAAAACAGCTCTACAAGAGCCCACCAGCCTCCAGGACTGTGTGTTGTTCATCTTCTCAGGGTAAAAACAGAAAGTAACACAAGGTAGTAGAATTGTGTATGGCGGAAAAGCATGACTGAGGTCAGAAACCAAGGTTTCGTACTAATTCTTCTACTTACTAGTTATGTGACCTTCACCAATTTATGTGAATTCCCTAAATCCAGATTTCCCTTATGTAAAATAATGAGACAGCTCTTCATGAGATAACCATCAAGGTAAAATAAAATATTAAACCTGTCCAGCACACCACAGGTGGAAAAGAACACATCCCTCTAGAAAGTTCTAGGGAATAAAAAGAAAAGAAAAATAAAAGTAGGACTTGACTGAATGAACTACATACAGTCATTTCTATAGTATCTTTTGTAGAGAAAAGGCAAATGACCAAATATGTTAATTGCTGCACAGAAACATCAGTTTTTTTCCTAGAGAATCCCCAGAAGAGAATCCCTCATAAAAAAAAAATAAAATTAAATTAAAAAATCTTGTCGTCAATCTTCAAGCACAACTACACTGTGCCAGAATTTACCATGAGAATTCCACATGAACAGGCCAACAGAAAATGTATGCAGAGACACGACACATCCTTGGGCTTTAAGCCAAGTAAGGCCTTTTTCACCCTTTTCCTCTATATGAATATGCCCACAACTTTTACAGTAGACCCATTAGCCCTGATGCTGTCAGAGCAGACAAATCAACAGTGGTTTTGGTAACAGACAAGAGAGAGACCCTATTTTACCACATTTGGGGAATGAAGCCTCAAGCTGTAAGCTCCTCCCAGGCACTGGAAGCAGGAGCTCCAACTGAACCAAACGGTCTCCATCCTACACTCTAGATACCTCTCAGAATGTTGCAAACAAAGTGGCAAAATTTATTTTCAAGGTTTCAGTTGGAATATCACAGATGTTTCTTACTGTATTTTAGCAATCATGCACACCAAATGTTCCTCACTAAAAATGTTCACAACATAGTAAAAGAACAACATACAAAACTTCACCTACAAAATGACCTTGTTGTCTCAGTAGGTTTGGCTGTGCGTTTAAGAGGCAGATATAAGGAAAAAAAAGATTGTTCATTTAAGAGGCACAAAAAGCCTAGAAGGATACAGAAAAATACTAACAGTAGTTATATCTGAATAGGGGTAATGCTGACGATCTTTATTTTCTTCTCTAAACTTTCCAGTTTATTTTTTCTACAAAGGCATGTATGATTTTTGTCCACAAAAGTAATAACAAATGTAAATGTAAAAAGCATAAAAAGTTTATGAAATTCCTTAATGATGTAAAAGACAGGTAGGCCAAGTTCTGGGCCCCAGATGGATTAATACTGGTAAATTTGCAAAGGTCTTATATAAAGTTCTTTCTGCCTCTAATTTTCCACAATTACATTCAACGGCTGTGATTAAGGAAGTGGGGGCACACTCTTCTACTTAGACATGTGCAGACTGTTTTTTAAATAGCTTTTTATTCAAATGTATGTGATTAATATAGTATTCACTTCAAACTAAGCCAAGTTATTTTGCTACCAAGATATATTTTCAGATTTCCTAGTATTCTTCATAGAACAGGTTCATTATTCCCACAAAGAATCAAATAAGGGTTGGGGGCAAGGATCTAAAATATAACAGTCCCAGGAAAAAAAAAAGAGAGATCACACCCAAATGAGGAATCAAAGATGGATTAATTGGCATAAAGAGATCTAAAAGGACTTTGTGGAATTAAAAACTAGATCTTAGCAGATGTGTGCTTTTCGATTTTACAATGAACATTTAAAGCTCTAAAGCAAGGAAAAATGGTAATGTTTATTTTTAAAGTTAAAATAGTAAGTTATGTTTACTCATGTATCACACCCAGCGTAAATTTCTTCTATAGCGATAGAATAGTTAAAATTGAAGTGTGACTGGTTTTTCTGTTTTATTTGGTTTGTTGTAAAGATTTTATTTATTTATTGACAGAGCGAAAGAGCAGAAGCAAGGGGGAGCAGCAGAGGGAGAGGGGGAAGCAGGCTCCCTACTGAGCAGAGAGTCTGATGCGGGGTTCGATCCCAGAACCTTGAGATCATGACCTGAGCCAAAGGCAGACACTTCCCAACTGAGTCAACCAGGAGCCCCTGAAGTCTGACTGTTATGTACTAAATCCAATGCCAAGATTTTAAAAATATGATTTTGGGGGCCCTGGTGGCTCAGTTAGCCAAGTATCTGACTCGGTTTCAGCTCAGGTCATGATCTCTGGATCATGGGATCAAACCCTGTGCTAGGCTCCACGCTCAGGGTGGAGTCGGCTTTAGATTCTCTCTCCCGCTCCTCCCACTTGCATTCTCTCTCTCTCAAATAATAAATAAATCTTTTTAAAAATTAAAAGTATGATTTCTAGTTGTCACCACAAAAAAACAAGAAAACTGACACTCAGGGACATTAATCTGCACAATATTCCAGTGAGCCAGCAATTCAAAGAATTCAAAACCCAGCCTCGCTGACACTAAACCCAACCCTTTATCCTTCTACTTCCACATCCAAGTTCCCAAACCAAATAAAACTTTCTCCATTTGAACAAAGACATCAAACCAGCCATGTTTTCATTTGATAAGATTAGAAATGAAGAAATATGGAAAAACAATGTATGAAGTTACTGTTACTTCTTCTGAAAAGGAAATTCATCAGCATTTGTTCCTTAGTCAACCATGGTAATAAAAAATACACAAGTGATATCAACCCATACAGATGTTTACTAATCTGAGCAACTGGAAAACACTAATGTTTAGATCATTTTTCACATATAATTACACAAGTATTGCTCTGAGAGAAAACAGGAAGGTGCAGAATACCTCAAACAAGCTACCGTTTTCCTCACAGCTCTCATGGCAAAGCCAAAGGACCAGCGGGGCCACGTAATCCGGCTTCAGAGCTTCCATGAGATCTGAAGGACCAAAAAAAGATTATAAAGAAGAATGTCTCCATACATAATCAATGATTGTGCTTTCTGAAAATTCCTTCCTCATACATTACAGGTAACTCAGAGACTTGTTAAATAAGTAAGAACAAAACTAGATCTACATAATCAGTCAGCCTAACATTCAAAGCTTCTGGAAGAACTGTTGCATCCCAATGGAGACATTCCAGAAGCTGCCTCAAGCTTCTAACTTAGAAGGTAATAGACACACCTTGAATACAAGTTAGAGTCACCTAGGCAGTAACTAGTGAGCAAAACTCTATCTAACATGAGGAGCTGAAGTACCTACCATTCATTTCCAAAACAATTTCACCCTCTCAGCAATTTAGCCAGTGGCTAGGAAACTACAAAACAACACTGACAACGATAATGGCAGTAAGATAATGATATGAAATGCAACTGATTACTGATGAGTAACAAAGTGGAAGAAGTATTTTCCCAATGCATATTCTTCTGTGAGCAACTTGACAGAGTAGAAAGGAACTGGCATACCTTGGAGATACTGTGGGTTTGGTTCAAGACCACCACAATTAGCAAATATCCCCAAAAAAGCTAGGCAAGTGAATTTTTTGGTTCCCACTGCATACAATAGCAATGTTTATACTATCCTACAATTAAAGGGTATGATAACATTATGCCTAAAACAACAATGCACACATCTTAATTTTAAAATACTTTATTGCTAAAAAATGCAAACCAGCATGTGAGCTTTCAGTGAGTTACAATGTTTTAGGTAGAGGATGGTCTTGCCTCCATGTAGATGGCTGCTGACTGATGAGGGTGGTGGTTGCTGAAGGCTGGGGTGGCTGTGGCAATTTCTTTCTTTCCTTTTTTTTTTTTTTTAAGATTTTATTTATTTATTTGACAGAGAGAGAAACTGTGAGAGAGGGAACACAAGCAGGGGGAGTGGGAGAGAGAGAAGCAGGCCTCCAAAGGAGCAGGGAGCCCAATGCAGGACTCGATCCCAAGATCCCCGGATCGTGACCAAGCTGGAGGCAGACACTTAACAGCCAAGCCACCCAGGCGCCCCAACAATTTCTAAAAATAAGACAATGCAGTATGCCCCATTGCTTGATTCTTCTTTTTTTCTTTTTTTTTAAGATTTATTTACTTGACAGAGAGAGAGTGAGAGAGGGAATACAAGCAGGGGGAGTGGGTGAGGGAGAAGCAGGCTTCCCAATGAGCAGGGAGCCCGATGCAGGGCTCGATCCCAGGATCCCTGGGATCATGACCTGAGCTGAAGGTAGAAGCCTAATGACTGAGCCACCCAGGCACCCCACTTGACTCTTCTTTTTACAAACAATTTCTCTGTAACATGCAGTGCTATTTGACAGCATTTTACCCACACCAGGACTTCTTTCAAAATTGGAGCCAAGCTCTCCAATCCTGCCGCTGCCTTATCAACTTGGGCTATGTATGTTCTAAATCCTTTGTAGTCATTTCAACAGTCTTCACACAATCTTCTCCAAGAGCAGATTCCATCTCAAGAAACCACTTTCTCCACTCATCCCTAAGAAGCAACATCTCAACCATCCAAGTTTGATCACAAGATGGTAGCAATTCAGTCCCATCTTCAGGGTCCACTTCTAATGTTAGATCTCTCACTCTTTCCACCACATCTGCACTGTTTCCATTCTTCCAAATCATCTGTGTTCATGGGAATCAACTTCCTCCAAACTCTTTTGAATGCTGATATTTTGACCTCCTCCCACAAATCACGAACATTCTTAATGGCATCTAGATGATGAATCCTCTCCAGAAAGTTTTGAATTTATTTTTCCCAGATCCATTAGAGGAATCACCATCTATGGCAGCTTTAGCCTACAAAATGTATTTCTTCATTAATAAGACCTGAAAGCTAAAATGACTCCTTGATCCATGGGCTGCAGAATGGATGACGTTAGCAGGCCTGAAAACAACCCTCCTCTCCTCTACCTCCACCAGAGCTTCTGGGTGAGCAGGTGCATTGTTAAAGAGCAGTAATACTCTGAAAGGGATCATTTCTTTTGAGTACTGGGTCTCAAGAGTGGGCTTCAAATATTCAATATTTAAGTTCATGAATATTAAAATATTCAATATTAAATTTCTTGACTATTAAAATTTTCAATAAATCATACTGCAAACAGATGTGTTGTTGTCAAGGCTTTCTTGTTCCATTTATAAAACCCAGGCAGGGCAGATGTTGCTTATTTCTTCAGGGCCCTGGGATCTTCAGAATGGTAAATGAGCACTGGCTTCCGTATAGTCCCCAGTTGCATTAGGCCCTACCAGAGTCTTTGAAGCCAGGCACAGACTTCTCTGCTCTAGCTATGAAGATCCTACAGGGCATCTTCTACCAACAGAAGGCTGTCATGTCTGCATTAAAAATATTTTGTTCACTGTAACAACCTTCGTGAATTATCTTACCAGATCTTCTGAATAATTTGCTCCAATGCCTGTAACAGCACTTAGTGTCACACCTTGCATTTTCAGCAGGAAGATGCTAATTAAAGCACTTTCCCTGCCTAGTCCACCAAGCTGTTCCAAGGCTCAAGTGAGATATGATTTGTTCATATACATCATAATCTTTAAAAAATCAAATAAATGCACATTTTAATTGTGAAATGAAAACACAGAAATTTAGGTTAAAATGTAACAAAGATGACATTTACAGTCTCTATAAATTAAAGAGCAGCTCCAAAAACTTTTCACTATATGGCCTCTAAAATAGCTCTCAAGTATGAAAAAAATCCAATGGCACACTTTTCTCTGTTCCCTATTATACAAAGGTAGACACCAAATATCTCAAATTACATGAAAAAGCAAATTCTTAACCGATATACCATTCATCTCAATACACAGCATTCCTCCCATTTCACTTATGTATCAACTGACAAAATCGGAAATCAGAGGATTAGAGATGCACATGGTTTATACTGAATGTAATAACAACAACAAAAAAACCGAATCTATGAAAACCAACTGAGCATACATTCCCTTTGATGAGAAAAAAGAACAAAAGCCACATAACAAAAATATTTCCGCCTTGCATCTTATTTCATAAATTTTCACTAAAAATGTTAAGTAAATATTTTGCTTTCCAGTTCTTCAAACATATCCCAAATTTACTAGTTAGCTCACATCTTACTAAACTCAATTTTATAACCAAAAAACAAGTGTTAAGGGTTAAGTGAAATTCCTGAGAACTACCAGAGCTAATACATACAAAGTTATATGAAAACAGAATTAACCCTTAAGATTCATTACTCAGTCGAGTGTTTTTTTTTCCAAAATACTAGATGACAGGATGCCAGATACTCTGAAGAACGCTTCTGCTTCCACAAATTCGATTTTTGAAGCATTGCTGAGGTAGAGAAAATAACTCTCGACTGGAAACAAATAAGGAAAATATTCCTTAGCTCTGCACTGCAGTGAATACAGGATTACTCTGAATGCAGATACCAATGACAGTGCTAATATATACTTAGAGACAGGCCAGCATCAAGATGGTATCCTGGGCCTACACCGAACGTCAACGCTCAAGAAAGAATGAAGTAGTCCAAGGTTGGCTGTGTCTCCTATTTTCCAGCAGTACCAAAGACAAATCCTCTCTGAAGAAAACACCATTTCATAATGCAGAATAAACAAAGATTAAGATGAGACAAAGAGCTCATGATTAAAAATCACCAAGAATACATGAAGGAAAACCACCATAAGTGAAAATCAAAAGAAACACACAGATTTAAACTACAGTGAGATAGAGATGTTGGAATTTAAAATATATATGAAAGCTAATTACTAATTCAAAGAGTAAAGAATACAATCACAACAGTAAGCAACCCTGAAGAAACTATCAGGAGTAAATAGGTAGAATAGATCTGGAAATGGGGAATGGAAGGATTACTGAAAGGAAAAAACTTTTTAAATATGTTAAATAGTAAATCAGACAGATGAGGAGTGAATTAGTGAAATGAAAGACATATTTTATGAAATATTCAGAATTCAATGTAAGAGATGAGAACATAGAAATATTAAAGTCACAAAAAATTAAAGAGAAGTTAAAAAAAAGAAAAATGACCCAATTAGGTCTAACATACATCTAATTGACATAGAGAAAGAAAGAAGACAGCGGAGGAATAACACTTCAAAAGATGAAGGCTAACATTTTTCTGGAACTTATAAAACTAAACAAAAATATAAGCCACAAATCCACAGATCAAGAACATGCTAGACAGATAAAAAGAAATGCATGCCTAGATACATCAATGAAAGAATACAACACAAAATAGGAAGACACGATCTTAAAAGCACCAGAGAGAAGAATAAATCATCTATTTAAAAAAATGACAATTCAACAACTATTGGAAACAGGAAAAAATAGATTCATCAAAAAGGTTGAGAGAAAGTAACTATCAAACTAGAATTGTGATCCCCCAAAAATTTTCTTTTAAGAATAAAAATGAAATACATATATTTAAGATAAACAAAACTGAGAGAATATACCAAAAAATGGGACTGAAGGAAATTCTAAAGGACATATTCTAAGGAGATGGAAAATGACCCAAAGAGATGGTAAAAGATATAAAAAATGGTAAATGTATGTAAATCCAAACAGATGTTTTCCATATAAAATAATAACTGTGATGGGGCACCTGGGTAGCTCAGTCAGTTAAGAATCTGCCTTTAGGGGCGCCTGGGTGGCTCAGTGGGTTAAGCCGCTGCCTTCGGCTCAGGTCATGATCTCAGAGTCCTGGGATCGAGCCCCACATCGGGCTCTCTGCTCAGCAGGGAGCCTGCTTCCTCCTCTCTCTCTGCCTGCCTCTCTGCCTGCTTGTGATCTCTGTCTGTCAAATAAATAAATAAAATCTTTAAAAAAAAAAAAAAAATCTGCCTTTAGCTCAGGTCATGATCTTAGGATCCTGGGATCAAGCCCCATATAGGGCTCCCTGCTTAGCAGGGAGTCTGTTCTCTCTCTTCCTCTGTCCCTATCCCTGACTTGGGCACATGCTCTCTCTCTCTCTCTCTCTCTCTCTAATAAATGAATAAAATATTTTAAAAATAATAACCATGATAATATCTAATTTATAAAGAGTTTAAAAAAGAAAACTATAATCATAGAAACTAGTAACACATAAGTCATAGGGTAGATGACTAGGTTTAAAGTGTTCTTGAATCCTTATACTGCTCAGAACAGGAGTTAAAACATCATCTAAAGTAACCATAAAAAGGAAAGAAATATACATCCAGTAATCTGTTGGACATCAGCCTTAGCAATATTTTTATGGATATGTCTCCTCAGGCAAGGGAAACAAATACAAAAATAAACTATTAGAACTACACCAACATAAAATGTTTTTGTACAACAAAGGAAACCATGAACAAAACAAAAAGGCAATCCACTGAATGAGAGAAAATATGTACAGATGAGGTATTAATGTCCAAAATATATAAAGAACCTACTGTTTTTAATGTCCAAAATATATAAAGAACCTACTGTTTTTAATGTCCAAATGCCGTAAAGGCTAATGTCCAAAATATATAAAGAACTTATATAACTCAGCAACAAAAAACCCCAAGAAAACCAAAAAACAAATAATCAAATTAAAAGTGGGCCAAAAAAAAATAAAAAAATATTAAAAAAATAAAAGTGGGCAGAGGACCTGAAAAGACATTTTTCCAAGGAAGACATACAGATGGCCAATAGACACATGAAAAGATGCTCAACATCACTAATCATCAGGGAACTACAAATCAAAACACAATGATGTATCACCTCAGGTCAGTCAGAAATGGCTAGTATCAAAAAGACAAGAAATAACAAGTGATGGTGAGGATGTGGAGAAAAAGGAACCCTTGTGCACTGCTGACAGGAATGTAAACTGCTGCACTACTGTGGAAGACAGTATGGAGGTTCCTCAAAAAACTAAAATAGAAATGCTACATGATCCAGTAATTCCACCACTGGGTATTTGCCCAAAGAAAACAAAAACACTAATTCGACTGCACCCCTATGTTTAAGTGTTATTTACCTCAGCCCAAATATGGAAGCCATCTAAGTGTTCATCAAGAAATGAATCGTTAAAGAATTTGTGGTACATATCTACAATGGAATATTACTCAGCCACAAAAAAGAAAGAGATCCTGCCATTTATGACAACATAAAAAGACCTAGAATGTATTATACTAAGTGAAATAAGTCAGACAGAGAAAGATAAATACCATATGATTTTACTCACATGTAGAATCAAAAATGCACCAACCAACCAACCAAAATCAGAAACAGACTCAAAAACAACAGAAAAACACTGGTCATTGCCAGAGGGGAGGAGTGCGGGAAGATGGGCAAAATAGGAAAAGAGGATAAAGAGGTACAGTTATAAAAATAAATAAGTCACAGAGAAGAAAAGCAGACCATGGGAGTATAGTCAATAATATTATAATTAATATTCTACAGTGACAGATGGAAAATATACTTTTATCATGATGAGCACTGCATAATATATAAAACTATTGAATCACTATGTTGTATACTTGAAACTATTAGAACACTATATTCAACTATACTTTAGTAATAAATTTTTTAAAGTAGAGAAATAGAGTATACATTTTCAGAGAGAAGAGCAAATAAATGAAGTTTTAAAACAATCTCTAGTTATCAAAAAAATACAAGAAATAACAGATGCGTGGAAAAAATATTATAACACAACACAAAATGGTGGAAAAAATTCAAGTTTATCAATGGTACAATAAATGTAAATAAACTACATTCATCAGTTAAAAAAGACACAGCCAGATTTGATTTTTTTATATGCTCAGGTAGGCAATTCACAAAAGAAATGTCTACAACAGAGATATAGAAAGACTGAAAGTAAAAATTAAAAGAAATACCAGGAAAATACCTACCCATAAAAAATAACTACTTTAACATTAGACAGAATAGACTTAAAAAAAAAAATTAGGGGGGTGCCTGGGTGGCTCAGTGGGTTGGAGCCTCTGCCTTCGGCCCGGGTCATGATCCCAGAGTCCTGGGAGGAGCCCCACATCGGGCTCTCTGCTCGGCGGGGAGCCTGCTTCTTCCTCTCTCTCTGCCTGCCTCTCTGCCTACTTGTGATCTCTGTCTGTCAAATAAATAAATAAACAAAATCTTTCAAAAAAAAATTAGGGATAGTAGAGGGCATAAGACAATAAACAACAAGTCAGTTAACAAGAAAGATTTAATAATTCTCAACACAGAAACAATTGATAAAACAGCCTCAAAAATTACAAGTCAAAAATTGCCGGACATACAGCAAGAAACTACTATGTGTTTATATATTATTTCCAAAGCACAAAAACCAATATTTCTTTATCAATAGAAAAGTTGAGCTTAAAAATATCCAATAAAGAATATTTCAAAAATACAATTACCAGGCTTGCTATGCTATAAAGAGCTCTGCTACTACAAACTAGAAGATATTCTTTCTTCTCAAGAACACAATGAACATTCACAAAAATTGATCATATATTAGCCTTTTAAAGATAGCGCAAGAAATTTCAAAAACCACTATTACAAAGACAGTATTTTCAGGCTACAAAGATATTACATTTGAAACCAGTAACAAAAATCTTAAATCCCAATTTATTTGAAAATTAAAAGTATGTTCCACATACGTGGGAAAATATATTTGCAAAATACATACCTACAAAATAGCAGAATAAGAATTCCTACATATTAATAAGAAAAGACAATTCAAGAGTAAAATGGCCCAAAAAACTTGTCCTAGCACTTCACACAAGAATATGTCTGGCCAATGAGCAGGCATATTAATAAAGCACAAGGACATTAGTAATCAGGGAAATGGAAATTAGTAACACAAAGAGATACCATTTTATACTCAGTAGATTGGCATATATTGACAATGCCAAGATCTGGACAAGACTAAGGTGCAGGAAAAGGGTTAACTCAACAGGCCTGAGTTGCTCATACTCGGCAGACTCCCAAGAAAGGTCGGTCTTCAGGACTGGCCTTGGCCAGTTCCTAGGAGATCAGCTCTGAGGTTTCTGACTAATGAGAGTATGCCTGAATCTTTGGGCCATGTTGAACTAGTTTGATCAGTTTATGCCAATAATGTGACTTATGAGGAAGCCTATTTCTGCTCCATGGGGCTGGAGTCTAAGTGGCCAAGGTAAGTCACACAGGAGCTTCATGCTGACATGACTGATGACCTCCAATAAAAAGCCTGAACACCAACACTCAGGTGAACTTCCCTGGTTGGCAACATTTACACCTTTCTTCAAACATCACTGCTGGGAGAATAAGGTACATTTGGGACATGTAGAAGCTTGGAGCTGATTTCTCCTGAAAGATACCGCATGTGTCTTTCCCCTTTGCAGATTTTAATCTGTATCCTTTCGCTGTAAAAACCGTAACTGTGAGCTTAACAGCTTTGTCTGAGTTCTATAACTTCCCTAGAGAATCAAGCCTGAGCATAATCTTAGAGACAATAACCCAAGCAGAGATCAGTGAGAATTCTATAATCTCTCGTGGATGTTAAACTGGTTGAACCTATGTGAAAATAACTTAGCATTAGCTTAAGTTCAGCATTTGCATATTCTGCAACTCAGCAATTTTCCTTTTAGGTACACACCCCAGAAAAATTCTTGCTCATGTGATGCTGGACATATGTACAAGAACGGCAACACTGTTCAAAAAAAGCAAATAAATTATAAACAATTAAGATGTCCATTAATAAGAACTAGATAAATTCACACCATGGACTATTAAAGAGCAGTAAAAATGAATGACCTACAACTGTACGTATCATAAATTAGTATCAAAAATTTCACATTGCATGGGAAAAAAGAGGAATCCACAAAAGAAAAATAGATTATGTTACAATATCATGAGAAATCAAAAGTAAGCCAAAAGATAAAGTACTTAGCCATGTATTTATTACTCTTTCAATAAAGGATAAAGGAAAGAAAACCACACATTTTCCTTTTTCCTTTTTTAAGAGTTTATTTATTTATTTGACAGGCAGAGATCACAAGTACGCAGAGAGGCAGGAAGAGAGAGAGGAGGAAGCAGGCTCCCTACTGAGCAGAGAGCCCAACCTGGGGCTCCAGAGGCTTTAACCCACTGAGCGACCCAGGCGCCCCAAACCACACATTTTCCCTCAGTGTTACCTCTTGGGGGAGTTAACGGGGTAAGGATGAAGAGATAAAAGACACATGCAAGTTATCTGTAATGCTCTAGTTTGGGGGTGAGAGCTAGTCTTCAAATGACCACAATGATCCCCATTTCCTCTTATTCACCCCTTTTTTGTAGTTCCCCTCCACAGCGTACCGGAGCTGGTCTGTATGACCAGGAGGAGAGGAGAGAGGTGATAGTATATCACTTCTAAAATTAAGTTGTGAAAGATACTGCAACTTCTGTCTTGGCAGCTGTTACTTTCTTTTTCAAATTATTATCTCTGAGGGGTGCCTGGGTGGCTCAGTCATTAAGCATCTGCCTTCAGCTCAGGTCATGATCTCAGGGTCCTGGGATGGAGCCCTGCATCAGGCTCTCTACTCAGCGGGAAGCCTGCTTCTCCCTTTCCCTCTCCCACTCCCCCTGCTTGTGTTCCCTCTCTCACTGTGCCCCTCTCCGTCAGATAAATAAATTAAAAATCTTAAAAAAAAAAAAAAGTATTAGCTCTTGGGTAAGCCAGCTGCCATATAGCAAGAGCAGTCCTATAGAGAAGCCCACAGCTGAGAAACTGAGGCTTCAAGAGAACAGCTAGTAAAGAACGGAGGCCACTCATGCTTGGAAGCAGATCCTCCAGACCAGCCATGCTTTCCTATTACTGGAGTCCCATCAAACATCTTTATCAAAACCTTGCCAGAGACCCACAACTTCCCAGTTAAGCCACTCCAGATTCCTGACCACAGAAACTCTGGGAGATAACAAATGTCTATTGCCTTAATCTGCTAAGTGTTAGAATAATTTATTACACCACAATAAATAATACGCTTGGAAAGGTATTCATGGATATTTACTTATGACTGTTTTATTTCATGCAAAAAACACATAAGTTATATGGATTACTTTGATTTATCAAATATATCTCAAAGGGGGGAAATGAAGTTGCAAATGTCTCCATTCATTAATTATAACAGCAGGTTCTTTAACAAATGATTCTTTTGATAGCCTGTAAATGGGTATTCAAGAGGAAGAAAAGAAAAACTCTGGGGCAAAGTCAATTTTCAGCTTTCTTAAACTATAAAAGAGTAAATAAAAATTAAAATTTAAAAAAAACAGCAAAAATTTACAATCTGAAGGATCTTTTAAAAACAATCTACAACTCTCTTACTTTACAGAAAACAAAACAGGTTCAGAAACATTGTTAGTTGTCTAAAGTTGATCTCATTTTTCCAAACTTCTTTTACGAGAATATGGTAGGCATAAAGGACACTACATTAAACATTTCCCTGACATTTCTAGAGGTAGAGAACTGTTCAAATAAATGGAAGCTACATTCTCAATTAAAAAAAAAAAATTAAATCCCAAAGTTTTCAGTATTTTCTTGAAAACCTACTGTTTCCCAAAGAGTATACCAACCGTGGCAAAAAAAATGAAGTTTAGCAAAAGAATGAACACAAGGGGCGCCTGCGTGGCTCAGTGGGTTAAAGCCTCTGCCTTCGGCTCGGGTCATGATCCCATGGTCCTGGGATCAAGCCCCGCAACGGGCTCTCTGCTCTGTGGGGAGCCTGCTTCCTCCTCTCTCTCTGCCTGCCTCTCTGCCTACTTGTGATCTCTTTCTGTCAAATAAATAGATAAAATATTTAAAAAAAAAAAAAAGAATGAACACAAAATTTCAAAGTGTTTATCTCTTGGTATGAAGCAGAGGGGTAGAACAGAGGGTACAAAGTTAGAGTGCCAAGTTATCAGTAAGGCTCCAATGCCAGGGGTAAGTAGCAAGTACATGACAATCCATTATATTTTTATGCTTTTCTTCCTCCCAGTAACATTGTGAAGTATTAAACAGTAACATTGTCATATATATATATATATATATACTTAAAAGGAGAAGAGATGAATTATAACTGCCCTTCATATAATTTGTTTTTTTAACAAGAATTACCATGATATGAATGTGAAAATATAGAGCTTTTAAAAATAAGGGATTTTTAGAAATGGCCTTGATGACAAGGCAAAAAAAATGAGGTCTCTGGTTCAAACAGTTTTTCTTCATTAAAGCAAACTGGTCAGGTACAACAGCTCTTAGCAAAGGCTAGCAAATATATACTTGGTATTATAAATCCCAAGTTCTAAAATGAACATTAGCTCAAATGCGAAAAGTAAGAAGTACTACAAACAAGTATTTGTTCCATGAAAAAGTTAATATTAAAATAATTCTAGTCATAAATTTTTTTTAAGATTTTACTTATTTATTTGAGAGAGAGAGAGAGGGCTGAATGGCAGAGGGAGAAGCAGACTCCCTGCTGAGGAGGGAGCCCAACATGAGACTCAATCCAGGACTCCAGGATCATGACCTGTGCCAAAGGCAGATGTTTAACCAACTGAGCCACCCAGGAGCCCCTCCACTCATAAACTGTACTGCACCATTTCAGAGAAACAATTTTTTAAATATTATGAAGATTTTCCTTTTAGCAATGCTAAAAACCAGAAATATTTAAAAACCATATGGTTGGGGCACTTTGGTGGCTCAAATGGTTAAGCGTCCACCTTTGGCTCAGGTCATGATTTCCAGGTCCTGGGATTAAGCCAACTTCAGGCTCCCAGCTCAGCAGGGATTCTGCTTCTCCCTCTCCTTCTGCCTTTCTCCCTGCTTATGCTCTCTCTGTCTCCATCTCTCAAATGAATAAAATCTTTAAAAAACAACAACAACAACATATTTTTCCACTACTCAAGTATTCTGTGTATTATATAACAGTATAAGCACAGGCTCTCAATCACACACTTACATTTTACATTCTGAAAGAACAATGTTTGAAGACTCACATTACCTGACTTCAAGACTTACTTTATAACTAGAATAGTCAAAACCATTGGTAAAAGGACAGGCACAGAGATCAGTGGAACAGAACACATTATTCAGAAACAAACCACACCTATGTGGTCAACTGATTTTCTACAAATGGGCAAAGACAACCCAAACCAAGAATGAGTACTAGTTTATAGGACAAATGAACTAGTTCCTTCAACAAATAAATGGCTCATCTTTAAAGAACAAAGTAGTGTATTAAATAATATAAGAACTCTAGCAACAAAATGCCTGTAGACTTTATCTGGATCCCTGTGGAATAAGGCAACACAAAAAAGATACCTTTTCGTAAGCTATAATGTTAATTTGGTATTAGGTGTAGTTAATGTGTATAGCCAAAAGCTAGAAGCAACTAAGATGTTTCTCATTCAGTGAATCAATAAATAAATTGTGGTCCCTCCAGACCAGGGAATATTATTCAATGATAAAGAGAAATGAACCTCTGTCCTACCCGACATCTGGGAAGAGGGGAGGATGAAGAGTTGACGCATGGGGGATTTTCAGGGCAGTGAAACGACTCTATATAAATAAATTCTGGGGCGCCTGGGTGGCTCAGTGGGTTAAGCCGCTGCCTTCGGCTCAGGTCATGATCTCGGGGTCCTGGGATCGAGTCCCACATCAGGCTCTCTGCTCAGCAGGAGCCTGCTTCCTCCTCTCTCTCTCTCTGCCTGCCTCTCTGCCTACTTGTGATCTCTCTGTCAAATAAATAAATAAATAAATAAATATGAATAAATAAATAAATAAATTCTGTATATGACAGTGGATACAGAACATCGTATGTTTGTGAAAACACACGCAACTATACAATACACAGAATGAGCCCTAATGGAAACTATAAACTTTGATTAACAATAATGGATCAATATTGGTTCATCAGTTATAACAAACGTAGGGCACTAAAGCAAGATGTTAATAAGAGGGAAAACTACATTTACCATTCTGCCCAATTTTTCCATAAACCTAAAACACAGATCTAAAAATTAGTCTATTAATTTTAAAAAATAATTATCACTATAAAATGGTCAAAATGCTATTACTTCATTCCATTAAAAAAAAAGATATATATTTGTATTTATGCGTACCTACACAGAGAAATAAAATTAAAATATATTTCTGTGTGGCAGAACTGTGGGTCATTTAAAATTTTTTTCCTTTGTGCTTTTCTAAAGTTTCCATAATGAACCCAATGATACATAATGCTTTTTGAAAAAGTAAGATAAATAACTTTTTAAACTATTCAGAAAATTAAATACTTCTACAAAGCTCACTCCACATAGATTTGTGGCTACAAGCACTGAAAAATCTAAGCTACTTACCTTCAGGCATAATGTTTTGGGTCATCCGTGATCCAGCAGCAGGGGCAATAGTGTTACAATGAATGTTGCTTTTCTGGCCTTCAATTGCAAGGGTATTTGAAAGGCCCAGAAGACCCAGCTTTGCAGCACTATAATTGGCCTGGCCGAAGTTGCCATATATTCCTGAAGCTGAAGCAGTCATGATAATCCTAAAAGGAAGATCAATCTCTCAAAATCTCTTTTCCATGTTTTGATAACACAGCAACTCTAAGCCTTTTATTTTCTTTTTCGGTACTATTACACCCATCAAAGGAAATTCCGTATACTGTCATTAGGTTCCTACAGTCATGATTCATATATGCAAAATAATATTAATAATAGAAGTAATCTCTCAAAATTCAACTACAAGATTTAACTGTTTTAAAAAGAATCCCTAAAAAAAAAAATAAAATAAAATAAATCCCTGATTAAGACCAAATGAATTCAAGTATAGGAATCTATATTCAGGGACACCTGGGTGGCTCAGTTGGTTAAGCAGCTGCCTTCGGCTCAGGTCATGATCCCAGCGTCCTGGGATCGAGTCCCACATCGGGCTCCTTGCTCAGCGGGGAGCCTGCTTCTCCCTCTGCCTCTGCCTGCCATTCTGTCTGCCTGTGCTCGCTCTCTCCCCGCCTGCCTCTGATAAATAAATAAAATCTTAAAAAAAAATAAAAAAAAGAATCTATATTCATTAGCTACTGAAAACAGCAATAAATATCTATAAACATAAAATAAAGTGAAAATGTGTAAGTTAAGGTTATGGTAAGAAACATTAGGAAAATCAGTTCTAATGCTTTAGTTTTTCATTACTTTGCTCCTCTCTTTCTGGGTAATATTAAATGCCTCATATCAAAACAATGCCACCTCCGAAATGTGAGCCAAGTAGTAGACCAAGTAAAATAATTTGGATCATTTATTTTCAGAAACTGAGAATCAGGAGAAGCTAGAACTGTCCAACAGGAACAGGTATCACAAACAGTTTCCTCTAGGAAATGTGTGTGATATCCAGGTTAACAGGAAAGAGCCAGCCAGAGTCCATGGAGCCACCTTGTGGCTCTGCCACATTCCTGGTCACTTGCACAGACACAGACACAGTCCTACAGCTCCCAAACAGTTTCTAAAGACCAACTCATGTCGGACAAGTACCAGCGAGCTAAACACAGCACTCGTCTCTCCTCAGCTGGTCAGTGGACACAGTATCACTATACTTTGGTTAAAGAATGAAGTACAGTTGAATCCTCACCATTTGTATACTGCTAGACTATCAAAATGAAAAGTGGGAGGTGAAAAGAAATATATAAAGTTGGCTGGCTCAGCTAATCCTTGACCAAATGACACCAATTTAATGAGAGGGTACATGCCAAGAGTACATTTTCTTTTTTTTTAAAAGATTTTATTTATTTATTTGACAGAGAGAGATCACAAGTAGACAGAGAGGCAGGCAGAGAGAAAGAGAGAGAGGGAAGCAGGCTCCCTGCCAAGCAGAGAGCCCATGCAAGACTCGATCCCAGGACCCCGAGATCATGACCCAAGCTGAAGGCAGCGGCTTAACCCACTGAGCCACCCAGGCACCCCAGCCAAGAGTACATTTTAAGTCTGCTCATGTCTGAAGAGATCTTCTTCAATGTCAAACTACTTACCTTTCCCTGTTCACAAGGACCCATGCACTACGTTCCCAACCCCCACCCCAAGAGGCACACACAACTCTACCTTCCGAACTTCTGTTTCTTCATATGACCCCAAGCTGCCCGGGTCACTTGGAAAGAGCCTCGCAAATGGACTCTGTGGATTATATCTAAAACAATAAATTACTTTTATTAGATACTTTGTCAAAAATTAGATAGGCATGTCTCAGAATCAACATAAGCAATGATTTATTTATACAAAGATGTTTATTTTATACTAGCATTCAGGATCAACTACGGTCATATTGCTCCCTAAGTAAGCATTTTTGCTTATGTCCCAAGTATTTAACCAATCAACAGTTCATACCCATTCTCCCTACAATTTATGATAAAATTACTATAATCCCTATACACATCTAAATGCAATGCCATCTTTAATTTATGCTCACTTCCTATAAAAATCCACTAATACAAACATCCAAGAATTTTACACATAAAACTGGGACCAACACAAACATTAGTTAAAGTGTAATGTGTACAACTGTTGAATCACAATGCTGTGCACATGGAAATAAAAAATAAAAATGTTTTATTTATACTCCACAACTATACCCCAATACTCCAATAACAAGTATACTTCAATAATGAAAATTTTAACAAAACAAATAAATTTTTTAAAAAGCATAAGCACAACCTACACAGTTCACTGTCCAAAAATGTTTGCCAATTGATATTTCCCTAAACCCATATTTTTACAAGGGTAAATTGCAAATGAGTTGGGGCAGAAGGGATCAGAAAATGGAGGGAGAGATGTCCGGGGAGAGAGAGAGAGGACCATCTGTTCTTAGAGATGTCCATCTAATGAACAGACAACTTGGGGAATGATTCAGATAGACAACTCTAGATTTAATTTTACTCTTTTAATTACCAAGTTTTAGGTTTTTTTTTTTAAGATTTTATTTATTTTTCAGAGAGAGAACACAAGAAGGGGGAATAGTAGGCACAGGGAGAAGCAGGCTCCTCGCTGAACAGGGAGCTTGAGGTGGGACTCGGTCCCAGGTCCCAGGACCCTGTCCCAGGTCCCAGGACCCTGAGATCATGACCCAAGCCGTAGGCTGTCGCTTACCCAACTGAGTCACCCAGGTGTCCCTAATTATCACGTTTTTAACCACTTTTAAAACTTTGATACTATTTATTTATTTCTGTTTCAGCCTGAAACCTCGACAAATGTTTCCATGGGTATATTAGAAGAATAATGTAAAAGTGACAAAAGGAACTTAAAAAAAGAAAAAGAAAGAAAAGGGAAAGGTCACCAAGGGGTTAGGAGTTGCAAGCTTAGGATGAACCGAGAGGAGCAAAAGGCCCACTGTTGCCCCCGCCCAGAGCAGAAAAGAAATCAACAACATAAGCCCCTTTGGCCAACAAATCCTATCTTTCTCAGCTTCTTCCTTTACCCAGTGGTTAAATCAGAAAGAGGAAATTAAAAGCCCTTCTTTGCTTAATTCTCAATCACAGAGATGCTTTGCTTCTTCCCAAAGAACTGTGGCGTGCACCCCAGAAGCACGCTTCAACGACAGTGATATAATTTACCTTTGTTTGTGTGCTTCCTGTACTTCCAGCCCTCAGTTTGTTTTAGTTCTGATGGCCAATGAAAAGCAAAGCACAAAGGGCACCTGGATGGATCAGTCAGATAAGCATCTGCCTTCGGCTCAGATCATGATGCCAGCGTCCTGGGACCAAGCTCAGCATCCGGCTCCCCACTCAGCAGAGAGTCTGCTTCTCCCTCTCCTTTTGCCCCTCCCCCCCAGTTGTGCGCTCTCTCGCTCTCTCTCAAATAAATAAAATCTTAAAAAAAAAAAAAAGAAAAGAAAGGTATGAAGAGCAAACAGAAAAAAAAAAAGTGATTTGTTATTTAAACCTAATCTTTCCAATGTGCCATTCCTAATGGGATTTTCCCCTACTCACTAGAAGCTTCAAAATTACATCTAGGACCCCACCACCCCCTCCAGTTCTCAGATCTTGAACATTTTCAGGGCCCCAGACTCCCTTCCATATCCTGCTCTTGTTCTTGAAATAAGATTCACACCAGTAGCCAAGCATGTGGAAGACAAGTTAATACAGCTGGAAAAAGCTAACAACTTCTCAAGAAGAAAAAAAGGAAAACAAATGAAAGACAAAATCTTTCTGCCAAATGACTTAAAAAGTTTTCATTTATCAAATGTTCAAAAGAAAATAGGTTACTTCCAACCGTTGTGGTCATTTTCAGTTGTAAAGCTTATTCATCACGTTCATCATCTACATTAGCAAAGGCAAAAGTAGGTAGGAGCAGGTTTTTCCTTAAATGTATAAATATCTCAAATATTAAAACACTAAATGGATAGGTATGCTCCGCAGAGACAAATGTTACAAACAACTTACCCCAGTCTTCATCACTTATTCTACCAAAAGAATTGTCCCTCAGAATTCTAAAAACAATGATATTACATAGGTTAGGAGGAGGAAGAGTACCCACTTTTTAATAAAATCAAAAAATTCACATGCACATTATTCTTGAAATGAAAAAAGAAATACTCACCCAGCATTGTTGACCACAATATCTACAAGATAAAAAAAATCCAAGTCACAAACATAAAAACAAGTGTATTAATTTGCAATGGCTTACAGCTCATATTTCTTTCAAAATGGGCTTTTTCTCCCCACATGGAAAAGTAAATAATAATAGTAGCAGAAGAGTGCTATCAAAACAGAATTTTATACCTACAGAAAAACAAAACAAAAAACAAAGAAAAATCCTGATTCAGAAGTATCTCACCATGTCAGAGCTTTCCTCTCAAACTTTCATACGTAAAATGTTTCCACCTCCACCTTCTGCCAAAATTCTATCAGCATACAGAATTAACTGTTGCCCAACTCTTAGGTTCTTAGCATTCAATGGAAACGACAAGTCATCCTCATTTAACCTCAGGATTCACTCAGAACTGGTAAAAGTTTAAAAGATTTTTCTTTGCCACTCAAGAGTCGAAATTCCAAAAAGGAAACAGTTAGAGTTAGAAACTGATAGCCTATCTTAATACATAATTGCATTCTCATTATTTAAAAAAAAAAAAAAACAGGAATCACTTTTTAAGGCTCAACCATAATCTTGGGGCTGTTCTCACCCTGTTAACTTCACATCTTTGTGGCCTCTATCCCTCTGTGAAATTGTACGTCAACAAACTCCTTAAGCTCAACCCAACATAACAAGAAAAACAAATCTATTAGACCAAAACAAAAGAAAAAAAGAAAAAAAGGCAGAGGGAGCACATTTGAATTACAAAAATTAATGTTTTCTAGAATGTAAAGATGCTGGGCTTTTCCATAGTTTGCACATTGAGGGAATGTTTCCCTGAAGTAATTCAATAACCTTTTACTAAAAATTAAAAAAAACTTAAAAAAAATTTTTTTACTAAGAATGTGTGGAACTAAGCCAGGAAGATTATCTAGAGAGGGACAAACTCAATGACGCATTTGAAACCCTTCTCAAAAATAAAGATTTTTATTACATATACTTCATCTTAGTTAATTCACAAAGCATTGAATCCTTATGATCCAAATCATAATTATCTAAAAGATTCCATAGGATCCTCTATTGCCAAAAATGTTTCTTTTATAAACACATTTGGGGTAGAATTCAGTTTTCACAAATAAGAAAATGAGAAAATGCTCATAATTTTTCAGGAGTTTTTAAATCCAAAAAACTATGAAACAAACTCAACACATTTTTGCATTAAAAAATGCCACCTGGAGCCTATTGGAAAATAAGGTAGGGTGTGTAAAATAATTAATTTGTAAAAGCAATTGAAAAACTTAGCTATATAAATAACTATAGATAAATAAGTAAAACCTTGGTTATAAAGAAAAGGAATTTTTTATAAACAAAAGAAAAATCAAAAAATTTGTTTAAGAAAGTAGAAGCTGCTCTGTTAGTACATTAACACAAAGAAACATCACCTATTCTTCCAAAAGCTTCTAGTGCTGCCCTCACAATCTTCTCTCCCGCTTCCACTGAATCTGGAGGAAAGGAAAATTAGCACAAAACATCAGTACTGTCCCTCTCAAATAACTCCTAAATTCTGGATCAGAGCACATGACAGACACTATTCACTCAACAGAATTCATTCCCCCAAAACAAATATATATTGCAGGCACATAACAAATTGAAATATAGATGATCTGATGTTACAAAGGAAATGCAGCCCCTAAAACAATTATTTAACCCGCCAAAAAGAAAAAAAAATGGAGAGGGGAATAAAAAAATTTTTGGCCAATACTATCTAATACAACACCGTCTCATACAAATTTCTGTGAGGATGGAAATGTCTTATTTCTGTAGTAATACTGTAGCCACTATCCATGTGTGGCTACTGAGCCCTTGAAATGTGGGCAGTTTAACAAACAAAGTGACTATTTGTTTAATTTGTATTTAATTTTCAATAGTCACAGAGGCACTCCCTCTACAAGATGCAAATCAGAATTGAGAAGGGAGGCCAGGGGTACATGTTTAATTTGAAAAAGCAGGCTCAAAGCTCAATAACTACATATGGAAACAAACCTACTATTTGTACATCACTATATACAAAAAGCAAAGCTCAACAAAATAGAGTGGGCTTTCTTCTTTTCTGCTCATCAGCCTAGGGAGAGACGCTCACGTCCCCAGAGTTGTGTGTCAAATGGCCAGGTATCAACATCCCACTGTCTCTCTCTATATTCTCTGCAATCCCTGTGGAGGAGCCAGGAAATAGATTCCCTTCCCTGAGATCCACAAAGATCTGCCAAAAGAGGCACCCCGCTCAAGAAGGGAGAAGTAGGAGAAGCCTGCATATGCAGGCAAATCTTGGGAGCAGAGTACAGATAAGAGACCTTTGAGAAGTGAGAACCCGACAAGGCCATCCACAGTTTTCTTCACATGCAGGTGCCCAGCCCTTGCCATGGTTATGCAAGCCTCTAATTCTTTGTGTGAAAACCCTTCACACTTGGAAATCTGCAGGGCCTTGTTTTCCTACCTGCATCTTGACTGATTGATATTGGTTGTATACCAACACTACAGGAAGAGGCAAGGGAAGGAGTCTGGAATTTTTCTCATTATAAAATAGATTTTTTTAAACTCCAGAATTTAAAAAAAAAGTTGAAAACATTTTTGTAGATCCTCAGTGAGAAAAGAAGACACTAAAATATCTGTCTCATTACTCCATAGAACACTTAAAACAAATCATATCCTATTTCCCTTCCTTTAAAATTTCAAAATCAAGAGACTGGCAATCTAATTTTACCTCTGGCTAATAAAAAACAATCTAATTTACAGAAAAGTCAATAAGCACTCGTTTTTTAAAGTAAATCTGTTCAAGAAGGTTCCTTACAGATACTATTAGACTCAATACATCAAATGCTGTTTTCCTGGTGGCTTTAATGCCCAACTTTGACTCTTAAGTTTTTATAAAGGAAAGAAAGTCACATATAGCAATGATTACATGTGCAAAATGGAACTTAGTGTTTGGATACCAGAAAGGAGGCATTTTTCTTCTGATGCTACATTACCACACGAATTTTCCTAAAACAATTCTTAAAAGAATCTAATGTCATTCTGTAGAAAATAACCTAAAACCTTTTAGCTAAAACGGGTCTTTCAAAACAAAAGCATATTCCTATCCACATCATTAATAATTTACTGATTTTATCATGTGCTTATTAATAAAAATATTAAATAAACAATATGCTGAAAGTTGACTCGTGAAATAATCTACATCAAAGGTTTTTAAAAGCCTCATATATTAT
Organism: Mustela nigripes; assembly: GCF_022355385.1. Taxonomy (NCBI): domain Eukaryota; kingdom Metazoa; phylum Chordata; class Mammalia; order Carnivora; family Mustelidae; genus Mustela; species Mustela nigripes. The sequence goes on from NC_081568.1 coordinate 140,432,426, forward strand.
ATAAAATAGATAGCCAAACAGATGTGGCTGACTCAGAGAAAATCTAATCTCATAATCACACTGGAATGATGAGACATTTGCCCAATGATTATTAATGTGAGCAACAGCGTGAATTGAAGGAAAAGGCAAAAAACAGCATGGTGCTTTCAAATACCATACCATAGTTGGCCACGGCTTTTCCACCTTTACTTCTTATTTCTTCAACAACCTTATCAGCAGCGGCTAAGGAGCCTTTACTCAATCCCTTCATGTCCCCTCCCAAGTCATTCACTGCAATGCAAAAACAAACAAGAACTCATTTTTAAACCTCAAAATATGAACTGAAATAAAATGCCACTTTGAGTGTATCTCTTCTGTCACCTCCTCCATTCCTTCCCACTCTACCCCTGTCTTCTGTAACATGCCAAGAGATAACATACTTTCAACCATGCTTCTTTGTTTCTAGAGAGAGAGATAAAGCAGCAAAAATATTTAAACGCAGGTTCAGCTCATGAGATTTTAAACTTTGCAATGCTTTTCCTTTTTTGAAAAGAAAAAGAAAATGATTCAACCCACTTTGAGCAAAAAAGAATACTCATAAAACATACTGTATCAGGGTCTACCATGAAAGAAGTAAACATTTGTTAAAAGAGATCAGAAACATATACAGAAGTCATAAGTGTTCAGCCTCTAATTGGTATCATGACTCCACTGTTTGGTGTTTAACAACTGACCATACTCACCGCATTAAGATCTCGCTGTATCCAACTGTACAAACACTGATCAAGCATTTACTATTTGTAAGGAAACTGTACTACTGGGGCGCCTGGGTGGCTCAGTGGGTTAAAGCCTCTGCCTACACCTCAGGTCATGATCCCAGCGTCCTGGGATTGAGCCCCGAATCGGGCTCTCTGCTCAGCGAAAAGCCTGCTTCCTCCTCTCTCTCTCTCTGCCTGCTCTCTGCCTACTTGTGATCTCTGTCTGTCAAATAAATAAATAAAATCTTAAAAAAAAAAAAAAAAGGAAACTGTACTACAGAGGGACACTAAAATGTAGGAGGATGGCACTGGTCCTTAAAGGCTTTCTCATCTACTGAACATTGAGTATGGGTTGGCTAGAGTAATACAAAATTTGCAACAAGTACATAAAGACCAACAGAACTAAATAATGGGGACAAATAAAGTTAGTGTACGTCACAATTTAAGGTAAAATTTACAAAATAACATGCTAAAACTACTAAGAAGATCCACAGATCAATTCCAAATAACTTGAAAAAATAAATAAATAAAAACGCTTCAGATAAATAATTTACATTGCAAAATGAACATTTTTTTTAAGATTTTATTTTTTTACTTGACAGAGATCACAAGTAGGCAGAGAGGCAGGCAGAGACAGAGAGGGGAGGAAGCAGGCTCCCCGCTGAGCAGAGAGCCTGATGAGGGGCTTGATCCCAGGACCCTGAGATCATGGTCTGAGCCGAAGGCAGAGGCTTAACCCACTGAGCCACCCAGGTACCTGCAAAATGAACATTTTGTAATAACATAATTACATAAGTTTAGAGGAACAACAATAAAAAATTAATCCAGAAATGGCACGGTAATATACTAAAATTTAAAGCCGTTTAATACCAAACTGATGTTTGCCACATCTGGGGTAAAAAACAAGATTTTTTTTTTCTTTTAAAGAATCTCTCTCTCTCTCTCTCTCTCTCTTTTTATTCAGGTGTTGGCTGGATGGGGTTGGGTGGTTGAAGATAAGGGAATGAGGCAGGGAAAAAGCCAATGCCAAACCATACTGAACATCTGCTATGTCAAATGTGTTTTCACATAACTTTTTTAAGGAAAAGGGTTTTTCAGAAGGTGGACTGGAATATATTTTTCTACCAGTGTAGTCTTATTGTCTTACTGCAAATAAAAACTGGTATAAAGACACAAAGTAATGGAAAGAGGCTTACATTATTGCTAAAGAGATGAAAAAAGATTCTCAACACTAAACTCTTAATTGTTCATTTCTGTGCAATTACGCAAATGACAGGAAACAACTAGTAAAAAATAGCAGGAGTTTAAGACTCACAGCTAACAGTCTTGTAAGAGCCTTTTTAACTAAGTAAGGCAAAGTTCAAAAGCAAATTGGCGAACGGGATATTTGGAAAGAATTACTCCATTGTGCAATGGAACATTACCCTCAAGTGGAAATTGTTCAAAATGCAACCAAACAGGTTAAGCACTGAAGCTGTGTAAGTAACTGCCTGAGATCAGAGCCATACAGCTAAACAGCATCAGAACAGACTTATTCAAGACAAGGCTCCACATCAGAGTGTACTCAATGAACACTAACCCCATTCATCCTGCCACTGTCACCAGACCTAAATCTCAGAGTGAAAGCCTGGGAGAGCAACAATGGGAAAAGATCGTTTTGCAATTACATGCGAAGAGAAACCTACCCGTACTATGTGACACTGTTACCATTAAACGGATGGCTAAAATTCTAAGCAATAATAATCAAATAGAGTTTTAAAATACCATTTGTACCTCATACTGGTATATGTATACTTGACATTTTCAAAGTACCACTGGGTACACTGCAGCCTTTGATCTCCACAGAGTTTTTGAAATCTCCACAGAGTTTTGAAACAGAACAGCTGTTTCCAGTTTCACAGATGAGAAAAGTTGGGAAGGCCTAGGGAACATGCCAGAGGAGCCAAGGCTGTAGGAAATGGCAAAATCCAGACTAGAACCTACACCTACCACAAAGCCACTCTGTTCCTCTAACATTGGAAGCAAGTTTCTTTTATCCAAAACAGAACACAATTTTTTCCACTAAACCAAAAGGGAACAACACAGAGTTGCCATACTCTTTCCATTGTTAGCCTGGAAGATACACTCACTCTCCTTTATCAGAAAGCTTCTCCAGAGCAGCCATCAGTGTTTCTAAATATGTGAAGGGGCACAAAGTGCAGTGGTAGTTTAGAAAGCAGGGTCTTAAATTAGGTTCCTGTACCTGATTTTCTTTGTCTGAATAACAGGATGGCATCAAAGGATCCTTACTGAGAGAAGAAATGGAAAATGAGAAACTGATCATCCCGAGTTCAGTCATTGGACCTCTTCTCCTGCTCATCTGTACTCACTACCCAGGTGCTGTAATTCAGTCTCCTGGCTTTGGATACCATCTATAAACCGAGAATATTCAGACTGATGTAGTTGCAACCTGTCCCCCAACGACATCGGCTTGTAGGCCACTGTCTACTGAGTATCTCCTTCTGAAAGTCTAGCAGGAACATCTCCTCCCTCCCCATCTGACCCTCCTGTGGTCTTTCCCTATCTCAGTAAACGGCCTCTCAATATTCCTCCTTCCCTCGCAACCCACATCGGCAAAACAGCAAACCCCGCCCTATCTACCTTCAAAATATACCTAGAATTTAACCTCTTTGCCCCACCTCCACCCCTACGACCTATTTAAATCACCACTCTCTCTTCTGTGGATTATTGCAGTAACTTGATAGGACTCTCTGCTTTAATGGAAAAATCATTAAGATGCCCAAGGAGAGTTAATGGTACGAAAGCCCCAGAGACCTCACCATCCTTCCCCACCTGCATTCTTGCTCCCCCACTGTTATTCTCTACACAGCAATCAGAACCATCCACTTAGAGCTTAAATCAGATCAGACTGTTGCTCTATTTACACTCACCAATGGCTCCCCATCTCCAACAGGGTAAAAGCTGGTCCGGGCTCAGAGCTAAAGGATCTTCTGCAATCTGGCTCTCCGCAACCTCTCTGTTCTCATCTCCCGGTTTTGTCCCCTTTGATGACCTTGCTCCAGCTGCACTGGCCCTCTGACTGACCCTGAACACAAATGAGCCTACTCCTGACCCAAGACTGATGCACTCACTAGCTGGGCCCCCATCACAGGTTCCTGGGCCCCACATCTCAGTGGCACAATCCCTCCCTGCCCCCAGGTCCCTCCTCAGAGTTCTCTTCCAGGCCATTCACTAAGATTCTTTCTCCACAAAACTCTTAGTTAGCTGACAGAGTTTTACATAAGTATTTACTGTGTTTCCCCAAAGCTCCCCCCTCCAAACTAGAATGTAAGCTCTGTGAAAACAGGGACCCCATCTATTCTATCCCCCACTCTATTCCTTCGGCTCCTAGAACAGGCTTGCTACATGACAAGCACCCAATAAATAACTGTTGGATCAATAAAGGAGTCTATGTGATGATATCTACTAACTGTATAAAGAATTTTTAATTTTTCTATCATTTAAAAATTATAAACAACCCGGGGCTATAGTAGAGCTATCTTTAAAAGGTTGCCTCCCAACACCTGGGTTCGTGAAAGTCCTAAGAAGCATCTGGGGAAGGTGTGGGCATTGTATGTATAGCTCATTTATAAGCTGGAATCCACACATACCTTCTTGCGATCCTTCTCCATGTGTCATATAACCCATTCACTTAATCAGCATGTTATGTCCTTTTTTCCCATTTATTTATTTATTTATTTATTTATAAATAAGCCATTTAATTTAAATTCCAGTTAGTTGGCATACAGCGCAATATTGGTTTCAGGAGAAGAGTTCATCACTTACACACAACACCCAATGCCCATCACCACAAGTGCCCTCCTTAATATCTATCCCCCATCTAGCCCATCCCCCACCCACCTTCTTCCATCGCCTCTCACTTTCTTCTCCATAGTTGAGTCTCTCGTGATTTATTTCCCTCTCTTTCTCCCTCTCCTACATTCGTGCATTTTCTTTCTTAAATTCCACATGAATGGAATCACCTGTTACTTGTCCTTCTCTGATTGACTCATTTCACTGAGCACAGCACGCTCTCCCTCCATCCACATCACTGCAAATGGCAAGATGCCATTCTTTTTGATGGCTGGGTAGTATTCCTGTGTGTGTGTGTGTGTGTGTGTCTTTGTTATCCACTCATCACTCGATGGGCATGTGGGCTGTTTCCATAGTTTGGCTATTGTTGATAATGCTGCTCTAAACATCACGGTGCATGTACTCCTTCGAATACATTCTTTGGGTAAATACTTACTAGTGCAATTGCCGGATGGAAGGGTAACTCTGTTTTCAGCTTGGTGAGGAACTCCCGTATCATTCCCCGGAGTGGCTGCACCAGCTTCAGCATGTATGTCTTAAGTGATCGCTAAGCAAAGCACTGAGTTTACACTGGAGAGAATACATCAGTGCCTAAGGTAGACCCTTTTCTTTAAGGATCTAAAATAGAAACACGTTATATATAAGGAGGCTAGGATGCCCTTGCCTGAGCAAGACCTCAGGCTCACTTGGACATTCTAGGTCCTAAGCAAAGGGCCTCACACACGGCAGGCAGTCCCTACCATTGGCGCCATTCTTTTCCCTTTACAAAGGCCTTTAGTATTCTTTGTTTTTGTTTTTTTAAGATTTTATTTATTTATCTGACAGAGAGAGAGACAACAAGAGAGGGAACACAAGCAAGGGGAGTAGGAAAGGGAGAAGCAGGACCTCCGGCCAAGCAGGGAGCCCCACGCGGGGCTCAAGCCCAGGACCCCGGCACCATGACCAGAACTACAGGCACAGCCCAACAGCTGAGCCACCCAGGTGCCCAGGCCTTTAGTTTTTTGTTTCTGTTTTTTTTTATTTTATAAACATATAATGTGTCATTAGCCCCAGGGGTACAGGTCTGTGAGTCACCAGGTTTACACACTTCACAGCACTCACCATAGCACATACCCTCCCCAATGTCCACAATCCCACTACCCTCTCCCGACCCCCTCCCCCCATCAACACTCAGTTTCTTTTGTGAGATTAAGAGTCTCTGATGGTTTGTCTCCCTCCCAATCCCATCTTGTTTCATTTATTCTTTTCCTACCCTCCAAACCCCCCATGTTGCATCTCTACTTCCTCGTATCAGGGAGATCATATGATAGTTGTCTTTCTCCACTTGACTTATTTCACTAAGCATAATACCCTCTAGTTCCATCCACGTCATCGCAAATGACAAGATTTCATTTCTTTTGATGGCTGCATAGTATTCCATTGTGTGTATATATACCACATCTTCTTGATCCATTCATCTGTTGATGGACATCTAGGTTCTTTCCATAGTTTGGCTATTGTGGACATTGCTGCTATAAACATTCAGGTGCACGTGCCCCTTTGGATCACTACGTTTGTATCTTTAGGGTAAATACCGAGTAGTGCAATTGCTGGGTTATAGGGTAGTTCTATTTTCAACTTTTTGAGGAACCTCCATGCTATTTTCCAGGGTGGCTGCACCAGCTTGCATTCCCACCAACAGTGTAGGAGGGTTCCCCTTTCTCCGCATCCTCGCCAGCGGGGATTTTCTGACTTGTTAATTTTAGCCATTCTGACTGGTGTGAGGTGGTATCTCATTGTGGTTTTGATTTGTATTGCCCTGATGCCAAGTGATGTGAAGCATTTCTTCATGTGTCTGTTAGGCCTTTAGTTTTTGATGTCACTTAATCCCCACCATAATTCTCAAAGTTTGATAAGGTGGCTACTAAAGTGTAAGAGATCATATGGTTGGGCAGCATAGCCAGGACTGGAAGCCCAACCTGACTTGGAAGGCAGTGTTTTTCCCACCACCGTTTCCCTTTCAGCTGTGAGGATCACACAGGGCTTGGAAACACAGACTCTGTCATCAGGCCCTGGGAACCTAAGAGTCTTCTTTACCAGCCACTGTGTAACAGCAGCACAGGCAAGCAATCATGCCCATCTTAAAGGATTGTGATTTCAATGACCGAAGGTGCTCCTTCTCCAGTTCAAGAACTGAAAAGGTTCTGCCTTTCTAATGGTCAAGAGAGGTTCTTCCTGCTGAGTCATCTTTCTGCTCATGCCCTCAAGAGAAAACTTAAAACTCGGAGTCCTGCCTATGGCTCCTGAGAAAAGTCCAAAAAATTCCAGTGTCAACACTCACAGGCATGTAAAACCATTTCCTGTAAGATATAATTTAGACAACACTGAACATCCCTTGTTGTAACCAGTTCTTATACCCAGACTGCAATCTCCCACAATTCTTTCTATTATGGGATATAAAACACAGCAATCATATTAACATGAAGTCAGAGAGTATCCTTTGTGATGCTTGGCCAAGGGATTTCCCCTGGCCAAAGAAACAGGAGTGGCAGTGGCAAGCTAAGAAGAGACTTAGGAGCCATCATGGATCCACTGGTTTCCTCCCTCCGTCCCAAGAACAACAATGTCCCAGACAGAAGCTGCTCCTTTAGCTCGGATCCTGAAATTAGGAAGACACTGAGAGCAGAGACACAGTTGACTGGACGCTAAAAGGCCACAAAAGCATGAAATAATTCTTTACTATTATCAGACATTGAGATTTGTGTGTTAACCCAGCATAAGCCAGCATAAGGTGACTTACATGAGAAACAAACTACTCTACCCTTTTGGTCTTACTTCTTAAGGAACTCTGAGCTAGTCATAACATTAGGAGGAATCACTTTTTCATAGACAAGATACTCTGATGTCATACCCACCCAGGTTTATTTATTCCTCTACTTTTTCTTACTCATGTAAAAAATACACTGGGCAGAACAAAAATTAACAAAGAAGAAACAGTAGTGTGTGTAATGCAAGCTAGAAACAGGTATCTGAAAAGCTAAAACTAGGGGGTAGCAGTGGCCAGGGAGGAACACAACTTGCAGCTGGTCTAGAAAGTTCACAGGTAGGTCACAAAAAAAAAAAACAGTAGAAAAAAATCCACCAAAAGCTAAGCCATTGGGCGCCTGGATGCCTCAGTGGGTAAAAGCTCTGCCTTCGGCTCAGGTCATGATCCCAGGTCCTGGGATCAAGCCTTGAGTAGGGCTCTCTGCTCAGCAGGGAGCCTGCTTCCTCCTCTCTCTCTCTGCCTGCCTCTCTGCCTACTTGTAATTTCTCTCTGTCAAATAAATAAATAAATCTTTAAGAAAAAAAAAAAAGCTAAGCCATTTCAACAGACTGACTTTCCCCTTAACCAAACGAAATCTGGCTCTTCAGCCAAGTATGACAAATGATTTTGCAAGCCCTTAACCAAACAAAATCTGGCTCTTCAGCCAAGTACAACAAATGATTTTGCAAGACACAGAACCTGTCCTGCTGTACTTCACCAGCACTTGCTGCAATGACAAAATAAAAAGACATACAAGACCTCTTTCTCTTTTTGTTAGAATTTTAAAGCTCCTGTTCTGAATTTAATAAACTCAACAGTAAGAGATCAATACAGGAAAAATGACCCACATGAACACACGATGCTGTAAAGTTTTTACAAAATAAGTTTATAAACTAAGATTGTATCTTAATCCCACACAAAAAAAGGAATTTATTTGACCAATCTCAAAAGACATACCTTCCCCACCCCAACCCCCTCCAAGAAGAGTCTATGTCAAACAACAAAAAAGGACCAGTGAACAAAGTACCTTCTCTGCACAAGGAAATAGTCTAGGTCCTTTAGAAGATACAGAAGATAAAACCCACACAGACCTGAGCAGGAAAAAAAGGTAACTAAATCAAAAGTTATAGGGTAAAAATATTAAGCAGCAGCAACAGAAATAAGAGAAAAAACAGGAACATGGGACTATGGACCTTGACAATGAAGCATCTTGCGAAAATCTGGCAAAAGGGGCCTGAACGGAGCCCACGCCCTCTGGCTAAATACCAAAATAACAAAACTGGTGCTTGCCACAAGGGGCAGAGATATGCCTTTAAACAAGGAACATCCAAAGATTCTATGTCCCTTACATAAAGATAAGCTACATATCCACCTGAGGGAGAAGAGTATAATTAAATGTCCTGCTTGCATGTTCTTTATCTAGAAAACCAGGGTGCCTGCTTACCCTTTTCTTATACATGTCTCCAAACACAAATTGGGGGAAATTTATCTCTCTCTGTGCCTTAGTAAGAGGTAGAAAAACGGTCATTATTAAGCCCTTGTGGGCCAACAATTTTATCTCAACAAAGAGACTAGTAAATACTAGGCCCTATCGTCTGCTCTACCTACTATGTATCCTGCACTGAGCACTCGTTCAGTTACTGTCCAACAAGGCTTGGCGGCAGACAAATCCACTCCCGCGTGCATACCACATCATGCCAGACCAAAACATTTAAATTATTAAAACCTCGCACCTTGTGATCCTTCAATGCAGCGTCTTCCAACTGATGACCATAATAAAATTCATCCAACTGTCCCTTCAATGAAAACTTTAAAGATTTGTTGGTAAAAACTTCCCGAGGAAAAATTTTGATGAAAGAGATTTAAAAAGAAACAAAAAAAGAAAAAAGAAACATACTTTGGATTCCCTGAATCCAAACTTCTTATTTTTATCAATATATTTATACTTAAAGGGATTCATTCTGCATCAGCCTTCTGTCTCAAAAAATTACAGCTCACAGTTTACCAAATTCAAGAATTTCCTTCTGTACAATGAATGGGTGACCACCTTATCAATTCTGTTCAGCTTCAGACTCTGCGGAACTAGTCTACTTTAAAAAAGTAAATTAGATGGGGCGCCTGGGTGGCTCAGTGGGTTAAAGCCTCTGCCTTCGGATCAGGTTGTGATCCCAGAGTCCTGGGATCAAGCCCAGCATCAGGCTCCCTGCTCAGCGGGGAGCCTGCTTCCTCCTCTCTCTCTGCCTGCCTCTCCGCCTATTTGTGATCTCTGTCAAATAAATAAATAAAATCTTTAAAAACAAAACAAAAAAAAAAGTAAATTAGAAAGTCAGCCTCAAGGAGGAATACTTTTGCCAGCAGAAGAAATAATGAGGATGAAATCTGACATTGACAAATGATTTCACATAAAGACAAAGGTGACTGACTTGTGTGGACGGTACTTTCAATCCCAGCTACTCGTTAAAAAGGAAATTTTATCAACTTACCAACAACGAATGCTCCTCTTTCTGCAAAAGCCAGGGCATAGGATCGGCCCAGTCCTAAAAAAAAAAAAAAAAAAAAAAGGCATCAAGAGAGTTGAACAAATGTTAGCAATTTTGGGGTCCATTCAAATCAACCCCTATTTTAAAGTAACCGGCAAGGGGTGCCTGGGTGGCTCAGTGGGTTAAGCCTCTGCCCTTTGGCTCAGATCATGATCTCAGGGTCCTGGGATCCAGCCCCGCTTTGGGCTCTCTGCTCGGCGGAGAGCCTGCTTCCCCCCACTCTCTGCCTGCCTCTCTACCTACTTGTGATCTGTCAAATAAATAAATAAATAATCTTTAAAGTAAGTGGCCAGCAATTAACTACATTATAATGATAGGACTCTCCCCATCTAGCTCACCCTCTTCTATTTACAGAGGTCAGAAAGCTTAAAACCGTATTTTCCACCTATTCTGCCCACCATTTCCCAACCTCCTACCCCGATGCTAGGAGGCTCCAAGGTTCCACCGTTAAAGGCATTTCCACTTCTGGAAGGTGGAAATGAGCCAAGTTAGCTTATGGTGACTTCTGGCTGTCACCACTGGTTAAGGAGCTGCTTTCCGAAATCTTCCCAGGTATTAAGAAACAGTGTGTGTAGTTCTTGATTGAGCTCCCTCTTGATCAAGCTCCAGCTGGCAGCTTCCACTCTTTAGACCCTTGGTACTGTGTGGCTATTTGGACTGTAGCAGTTCCAACAGCAGCCCCCGAGTTAGGAATTCCCTCCTGAACCAGTTACGATGGTTCCACAAGTCATTGCAAGACAAAATGTCAAATACCCAACTGCCTGTAGTAGTTTTGTTTTGTTTTGTTTTTTAATTCTTTAATTTTATTTTTTTAAGTAGACTCTATGCCCAACATGGGGCTTGAACTCATGACCCTGAGATTACAAGTCACATGCTCCACCCACTGAGCTAGCCAGGCATCCCCTAAATACCTGTATTAAATCCTTTCCTGCTTCAAATATCTAATGATTTCTATATCCTGTACCAAACCTTGACTACACAATTACCAAACACAAAAAATATTTATTTCAGACTCAGAGGTACAAGGTGTAAATTTGTTATCCAAAATATATACATATACTTATATAGGTTTTAGAGGTACAGAGTATCTCAGGATAAATATATATGAAATGGCAATTATGAAGTTACCTCTGGAAAGAGAACTGTGTAACTAGCAGCCAAGGGTGGAAGACTTACTTCTATATTATTTAAATCATTTTAACATATATATATCTTTTTCATTTAAATTACCTGATAAATTTAATTAGTAGCTTATATTTAATTTAAATTGATAAAGCAGCATACAAATAACAAATTAAGATTGCTAAAAGTATCAGGCTCTTCTAAAAAGAACCCAAAAATATAAAAATTTTCCAAAACTGAAATATATCACCAAATAACTTATTTTAGAAGCTAATTCACTTTGAATGGGTAAGAGAGACTTTAGCCAGACACTCAAGGGAGGCTATCTGTTAAGTGTCTGCCTTCGGCTCAGGTCATGATCCTGAAGTCCTGGGATCGAGCCCCCCATCTGGCTCCCAGGGAGCCTGCTTCTCCCTCTGCCTGCTGCTCCCCTTGCTTGTGCGTGCTCTTTCTCCAAGTAAATAAATAAATCTTTAAAAAAAAAAGGGAAAAAGTCTTCAGCCAATACATGTAACTTAAGTCCTCTCATATCTTATCAGATCAAGGCTGAAGCACGTGTTCTAAACATTGTTGTTTTTAAGGAAATCAAAGGTTTATGACCAGAAGATCCTGGAATGCAAAATTAATGGTAACACAATAGAAAATCAATGGATGAAAGGAATGGGGTGAGTCGCTGGTAGAGAGAGTGACCTAATTTAATAAGAGAACTGTCTCAACTTAAAATCAAGTTATATAGTTCTCTCAAAAAATAATGTAAATGATGTTCCTTTATCATCAAGGCCGGTATAAACTATACACAAATCTGCATATAAAGTCAAAAGTGACAGTCTCCTTTCTTTTCCCTCCAACCCCACTAACTCATTAACAGATTAGGAAGGACCCTTGCATAGTGTTTATATAAACATTATTTAATACTTTATGTCCATTAGTCTGCCTCTCCAATTAAACTAGAACGTCCTTGACAGCTGAGACTGAATATGTCACGCTTTTGTATTTCCCACACAACCCAGCACAGCTTCAGAGTCAAAGGCACAAAAAGTTAAATCCAAGAGCCTCCATTTCATCATAATCTCTTAATTCCCTCACATCTTCCTAATTCTTAATTCTCTTCTCACCCACACCTAAATTCACTGCCAATCACTCTTCTTCATTTCTTTTTTTATTTGACCTTAATTTCTTTAACACTGTCAAATCTCAGTTGACTCTTAACTCAAACTGCTCATTTAGGGTTAGGTAGTTTACACTCCTAAGTTAACAACAAAGCCCCTGAAAATAGCTCCCTAGACTATTTCCCTTTCCAGCTTTACTCAGAATCTCCAGCTACTCACACACTTCTCACTAGTTCCAGATGCAAAATCTGTGCTCTCAAAACCCTCTGAAATTCAAAATGACTGGACTTCCTTCCTTCTTCCATGGCCCAAATCCTCAACTTTCAACAGTTACATTCCCAACAACCACTTCAGTCAATCAATAAATGGCTATTATACCCTGTTATTCCCGTTATACCACCAACCACGGCAAAATACTCCAGCTGAAGTACTGTGCTTGGCTTGATAAGCACAGAGAATTGTGTGGACAATCCTATAACTCTCCTTCCAGGTCTCCCAATAAACTAATCTGTATTTCAAGCTAAACAACAGCACCTGAATAGTGCAAATATATATATATAGATTTTTTTTTTTAAGATTTTACTTATTGATTTGAGAGACAGAGCACAACCAAGGTAAGCAGCAGAGGGAGAGGGAGAAGTAGGCTCCCTGCTAAGCAGGGAGTCCGACTCAGTCCCAGGACCCTGGTATCATAACCAAAGCCAAAGGCTGACACCCAGGTACCCTGATAAATTTCTCTTATCTGTAGAATAGGAGTGGGTTGGAGTCAAACTAATTCTCAAATCAGGCCCTGCAGGCATTCATGGATACCCTCCTGGGATGTTCAGCACTGACTCAGTTATATGGGTATGAATCTCTAAATGAGAAACCCAAGACCTCAAGGACAAGTCTCCATGATAGGAATGCAACTTGATCTCTGTCTCCGTTTTTCAATGATGACCTAGGACAGTCTCAACTTCACTACAAAATTATTTATCTCCCTCAGATCAGCAAGAGTTGGTGACCATACCATAATCCAGGCAAGGGAAAGTCTGCAGGGCTCTATAAACAGGAGGTACTAAGTCCATTATTGTCTACTCACAACTCATTAATGATTCACAAGATCAGTTTAGGAGATTACAATGTGCATTTACTTAGTGAAATAGAAAATTTTAGAGGGTACTTCATTTACCATGTATCATGTCATGAATGGTGTATTGGGTGTCCTGGGTCATGGTGCAAAAGGTATTTCAAACTGCAAATCACTCACTATTTAAACAGGCTTACAACACTCAATGCATCACTTAATTATTTCCATCAAAGGCAAAGTGTAAACAAAATGCTCTCCAGGGGCACCTGGGTGGCTCTGTTGGTTAAGCAACCAACTCTTGATCTCCCCTCAGGTCTCAAGCTCAGGGTCATCAGCTCAAGCCCAGCACTGGGCTCCAAGCTGGGCATGGAGCCTACTTTAAAAAAAAAAAAAAAAGAAAGAAACTAAAGAAAGAAGGTTTCCCAAAAACATAGGATCATTTTAGGATGAATATAGCTATGGGTATAAAATTCTTGGCCACCAATTAAGACTAAAAGCAACTTGGGAATGGGGGCATTAGAATCTATCAACAAAGACGTGAAGATACAAATAGATTAACTGACAATTCCACTGTTGTGACTTTTAATACACAATTTAAATTAATTACATATTAGGTCTATTCTAGATAGAAGGTACCAGCCATGGGAATCAAAGGCAAAGAAGGTCAAGATCCCAACACCTGGGGGTTAGAGCGGTCACCCGCTGGTGGGAAATAGCATATAATCACAGGACAGACAACCACCATGGGTATGAGCGGTTTTCCTCTTTTTTTTTTTTTTTCCTCCTTCAAGAATAGGGTTTTTCCACCTAACAAATCTCCATTCTGATCTGGCCCACTCCAGAAATATCCACCCCCCCCCGCCCCCCGCCAAGTTTCTGTTGTTCCTATCCCACGCCCACCCTAACACCTGCCTGACTCCCGCAGGCATTCTGAGTTTACAACTCGCACCAAGAGCCCAGCCTGTCCACTACAGTGTTTGGCTAGATAAGCACACACACTCCAACGAGAAGACACTCCCCAGACACCCCTCTCTAAAGAAGAACCTCTCATAGGCTTAGAACCCTGTGAAAGAGGAAGAGAAACACTGCACAGCTGACTTTTCAAAGGCAAGGGGCTGCCATCCCTCCTCCTCTGGGGGTGACTCCTGTCGCGCCTGGCTTTTCCACCGCCTTCCGAGGACTCGACAAGAGGCCTCAGGCGAGAAGAGAGGCGACCCAGCATCAGTGAGAACTTTTATCGAGTCCTGACCACCGCAGGGCAGCCCGGCCCCTCTCTCTCTCTTGCAGGACCCCCGGGGGCCTTGGGAAGCTGCACGGGACTCTGACAGGGCGGCGGGGGGGGGGGTTCTGGACTCAACGCCGGCCAGGCCCACCTCTCCCTCCTCGGCAGAGTCGGCACCTCGAGAACGGCCGTTACCCGCCCTCCCACCCGGCCCACCGGTCCCCTGGCTGGTTCTTCACGCCGCCTTCACCCGGCCCCCACCGCCGCCCCATCACCGCCCGCAGCCCCCGGGACAGCAGCTGCGGCTGCGCGTGGAGTCCGGGACGAGAAGGGGGGCTCCGGGCGCCAAGGCTAGGCGGGCGTCCGCTCTCCGGCTTTCGCGTGCTCACCTCCCCCCGCGCCGGTGACCAGTACCACCCGCCCGTCGAAACGCAGCAGCGAGGCCATGAGTCCAGCCTGCTGCGACACAGACACACAAGCCGAATCGCTGCAGCTCCCCCTGCGACACGCCGAGGAAAGATGGCATGGAAGGGGAGGGATGGGAGTGACCTGAGGGCTTCAGGGAAGGAAAAGGACGCACTTCCAAGTGCGCCTGCGCGGGAATCCCTTGGAACTCTGGGAAATGTAGTCCAGTGGGAAATGTAGTCCAGGGCCTCGGAGAACCTTTTTAAGAGGTTTGACTTTAAAGGTCCACTTTCGCTGTTAAAAGTAATGGGATCCTCGAGGACCTGTGTGGTAAATGGCTGACAGGGCACCAAACGTACATCCATTCTCCTATCATTTTGTCATTCATTCAACAAGTGTTTTCTGGACTTAGGCGCTAGCCTAAAGAAATAGGACGCAGCCCCTATTTTTTTTTTAAGATTTTATTTATTTATTTGACACAGAGAGAGAGATCACAAGTAGGCATAGCAGCAGGCAGAGAGAGAGGGGGAAGCAGGCTTCCTGCCAAGCGAGAGCCCGATGTGGGGCTCGATCCCAGGACCCTGAGACCATGACCTGAGTTAACCCACTGAGCCACCCAGGTGCCCCGCAGCCCCTATTTTTAAATAACTTTCAGGCATAGACCCGAAGGAAAAAAAGGCACCCCTTACCAATGAGTAAAGATTTGTTAGAATGTAACCCCTGAATCTCGTGCATGAAAATCATCCAAGAACTGTTAAAAACAGAGTCGTGAACCCTCACACTGACCTCCCAATAGAATCTCTGGGGACCAAAAAAAAAAAGGCTTCTAACAAGTGCTTCTAAATGATCTCTGCGTTTTTTTTTTTTTTTTAAGATTTTATTTATTTATTTGACAGAGAGAGATCACAAGTAGGCAGAGAGGCAGGCAGAGAGAGAGAGAGAGAGGAGGAAGCAGGCTCCCTGCTAAGCAGAGAGCCCAATGCGGGATTCGATCCCAGGACCCTGAGATCATGACCTGAGCCAAAGGCAGCGGCTTAACCCACTGAGCCACCCAGGCACCCTGATCTTTGCTTTTGAATATTGAGAAAAGTCATATGTTGTATTTCATTCATTTAACAATTATTAAGCATCTATGGGTGGAAGGCACAAGTTTCCAGATGAATAAGTTCCTCCAGAGCTATTCAAAGTTATTAAAGGTAAACCCTTCATAGCAAAGCAGCATGATTGAACATATGATAAATCTGCACAGGTCTGCTAATCGTGTGTGGAGAACAAAGGGAAAAGAAATGTAGAAAAATTATATCTCTTTACAGCTTGCAGCCCACTGACAAATACTGGAGGCAGGCTGAGTGACCTTGCTCAAGGAACTCAGCTGCTTTAGTGTTAGTACTCTCAACAGTAGCCAAACTATTTGGAAAGAGCCCAAATACCCAAATACACATACACACACACACACATACACACACAAGAATAGGACTCAGCCATCAAAAAGAATGAAATCTTGCCATTCGCAATGATGTGAATGTAGCTAGAGTACATTAAGCTAAGCGAAATAAGTCGGAGAAAGACAAATACCACAGGATTTCACTCATACGTGAAATTTAACGTAAATTATTTATACGTGAAATTTAAATTAGTGAGAGGGAAACAAATCATGAGAGACTCTTAACTATAAAGAACAAACTGAGGGTAGATGGTGGGAGGTGGGTGGGGGTGCATTAGAGGGGTGATGGGTATTAAGGAGGGTACTTGGTAGGAAGAGCACTGGGTACTGTGTGTAAATGATAAGCCACTGAACTCCACTTCTGAAACCAATATTAAGCTGTGTGTCAACTAACTAGAATTTAAGTTTAAAAAATAAAAATATAAATACAAAAATAAAAATGCTTGGCTAGAGGCACAAAGCAACTTTAGCTTGACATTACCCCAACCTCCAGAATCCTGTAAGTCTTCTTTAACATATAAAAATCCCTTTGGAAACTTCCTTTATCTATACTCCCCACCCTCAAAATATGTGTCAGCAATCTTCCTTCCAACATATTGCCCACTTATGTACATCTGAAAGGTGTCATGAACCTTAGCTCCTCAAGGTCCTGGAAACCTTGCTTCTAAATTCCTCAGAGACTTACCTTATCCATCACCCCACTAAGTAAAATGTGTATAATCAGTCACTCCTCACAATCCCAGGGCAGCTCTTTCTGCCCGTGGGTCCTGTCCCCATTGTAGAGGCCACTTTAAGGCCAACAGTCTTGAGTGACGGAATGCAGAAAGGGCCATAGCAACCGTCAGGCTGAATACGGACAGGCCTCTTAGGAGACCCATCTCAACAATATCCATAAGCCCTAACTAACCAATAGGCTACTTACAACTAGGCACAGTTTCCAAAAAAGGGAAGATCCCAAAGGTTGCTCAACCTCCTCATCTTCCTCCTTTAAAAAAATGGCGCCCACCCACTACCTCCTTGAAGACAGCCACTCCCTTGCAGTGTACTCAATAAACTTCTATTGCCTTTTTTCTGCCTCAGGTGAATACAGCAGACTACTAGCCTCCACCAGATCAGTAGCTCCACATTTGGGGGCCCCCATCTGATTGAGAGACACCCCACTTTGGCACCACAACTGTTCTTTAATAAAACCACCTTTTTGCACTGAAAACATCTCAAGAATTCTTTCTTGATTGTTTGCTCCAGGACCCCACACCCAAAACATCACATCATTAGTACCAAAATAAAGTGCCGCTAGCCCCGCTGGGGACAAAGGAAAATGTCCAAAGGCGATGAAAACACAGAGAACCCTAAGAAATGAGCTCTGCAAATAAAGAGCATTACAGGCAATGCAAACACAGGCTAGATGGGGCTGAAGGGTGGGGGGAGGGGTAAAGCCGCAGAAATAACCACCCAGATTGTGTTTAGCTGTTTTAATTGAGTACTTCAAATGGTTTAAAGCAAGATGACTCCAGGCTGCACATTAACATCTCGGAAAGTTCACTGTGCGCTGTTATTTGGTTGGGGGTTTTTTTGTTTTGTTTTAAGACCTCAAAACAAAATTTAATTAGTTTTGCATTAATGTGGCATGTTTGACCAGTTATGATGGGAGAGGTAAATAGGAATCAGCATCTTATCCCAACTGGACCTTCCACTTTCTGTTTTGTTTTTTTATTTTTTTTTAATCTTTATTAACATGTAATGTATTATTTGTCCCAGGGGTACAGATCTGTGAATCGTCAGGTTTACACACTTCACAGCACTCACCATAGCACATACCCTCCCCAATGTCCATAACCCAACCACCCTCTCCCTCCCCCTCTCCCCTCTCTGCGATGTTACTGAGGATCCCATCACAATGAACAAGGCAAGCAAAAACCTAATGGGAAAAATTATGGAGCCTCCAGTAAGGCAGAGGAAAAATAGGAGAGGGAAAATCCGAAGATATTTTAGGAAATGGAGCCAGGTTTTTGTGATTAATCAAATGTGAATGTGAAGCAGGAATCACAGAAATAAATAATAACCCCCTCACTGTGACTTGAGAATCTAGGTTCTTGCGGGTCATTCATCAAAATAAGGAATAGGGGCGCCTGGGTGGCTCAGGGGGTTGAGCCTCTGCCTTCCGCCCAGGTCATAATCTCAGAGTCCTGAGATTGAGCCCCACATCGGGCTCTCTGCTCAGCGGGGAGCCTGCTTCCCCCACCCCCAACCACACTCACACCCACCCCACCCCCCGCCTGTCTCTCTGCCTCCTTGTGATCTCTCTCTCTCTCTGTCAAATAAAGAAACAAAATCTTTTAAATAAATAAATAAATAAGGAATAGTCGGAGAAGAGCAGCTTTGGAAGGGAGCACGACTTGGGGCCACCTGCCTTTGGGAAACTTAGTGACGCCGTGGCTGGAGTTGTGAACAGACAGCTGTAGTTCTAGAGCACCGAGTTCGGTTTCCTGGCCCAGGCAGAGTATGAGAGCTTTCTCTGGAACTCCAGCCTAAACCTCCAAAGAGCAGTCCTTTCTTTCCCAGAAAGCTCACCTTAAACCAGCCCCTTGATCTCTTAGATATTTGTCCAAGACATGTGACGCTGGACCCCTGAATTCTGGTGCTCACTGAAACCCTGGAAGGCCAGCCACAAGGACACTGGACCCAAAGACTAAAAAAACAAAAACAAAAACAAAAAAACAGATGTGGGGGCTCAGTGGGTTAAGCCTCTGGCTCGGGTCATGATCTCAGGGTCCTGGGATCGAGCCCCGCATCAGGCTCTCTGCTCAACAGGGAGCCTGCTTCCCCCTTTCTCCCTGCCTGCCTCTGCCTATTTGTGATCTCCCTCTCGGCCAAATAAATAAAATCTTAAAACAAAACAAAACAGAAAGCCCAGACGTTAAGAAAGCGGGGTTGCTTCCAGCGCTGATTGCGGAACCTCGCCCCGCCCCCGCGCCGCCTCCAACCAACGAGGACGAGGTGCCTGGAGGCGGAGCTCACTTCCTAGTACCCCCCGGGCTCCGCTGCCGCGCTCCTTCGGCTCTCCCCTGAGACCCCTCCTGACTTAGACGCTCTCCTCCCACCCGAGCTACGTCAAACTTCTTTGCTTACTGGTCACGCGGAAGACCTGGCCTTCATCCGCAGGTGTTTCGAGTCCAGGCTCCGATCAAAATGTGAAAGGGAGCCTGGAGCTCGACCAAATGGGACGCAGGTTCAAGAGTGAGCCTGGGGGAGAACTTAGCAAATATGGGTCTCTACGTCCCTACTCAACGAAGCACAGCCCAAATTCCTCATACACTATCCCACAAGGAGGCCTAAGGAGAGGTGCATTGCCCCTTCAGGGCCCAGACCTCAATGTCTGGACATCTTTTCTGTCTTGTGTTGGAATCTCTCTGGTGTAATGCAATAACCCTGTTCTTTTGTTTAAAAAAAAAAAAAAAAAAAAAAAAGTACAAGGCCAAAAACAAAGTCTAGGTTCATGATTCCTACTTTTAGAAATGCAAGCGCAAAATCAACCCAGTTGTCACTGAGGATGTAGGGCTTTCAACCTAAGACTTGCAACAGAAGAGAGAAGGAAGGGTTTCTCAGCCACTGCTGGGGAGCCAGTCCAACACGTCCAAGTCTAAGACTCACAACCCCGGGCTCACTTGTCCCACACCAGGGACAACAGGCATGGGGCTTGAGCAAATATTAGTGCTTGGTACAGTGAGTCCCCAAATAAATATGTCCTGAATATGAGAGGTGGTACAGATTTAGGACATAAGTCTTGGAAGTAGAGCAATGTGTATAACTGAATACGCTGCAAGAGTCATGCTAAATTAAGCATAGATTATTCTCTAGTTTTAATAATCCAATTATTCTCAAGTCTAGGACTTGCTCTCAAGTCCTCATTCTTAGGGGAAGGGAGGCAAAAAAAAAAAAAAAAAAAAAAAAAAAGGACATTTAAACTTACCAGTTAATGACAATCAGGTCTGTTTTGGGGAAATGTAATCTTTCAAGGTTTCTCCCTCCTCCTTCTTGCCTAAATGTCACCTTGACTTAGAGGAAAGGTTTGGCAGAGGAAGGTGTGGACCCTAAAGCCATATTGTCCTCTGCTTTCCATGTAGCTACTGATACAGGGCATGGACTTAGATATTCCTAGAAGTCGCTGGGTGTTCTTTCTCACTCTGAACTATTTTAGCATCTTCTGTGTAAGTCTAGATTTATAAACATGTATAGGCAAATAAAAAATGATTCAAATAGAATTTTTAAACAAAATAAAAATATATATGTATTTATCTCTTCCATGCCAGCCAGGAGCCAAAAGAGACAAGTAGGACCTACGGTTACCCTATCCTATAAACCAAGGTCATTGCCATTCTGCCACAGTTAGTTACCCTCTGCTGATTCAAGGTCACTTGCACTGGCAGTGACTTCTCAGAGTCAGAATTACCCATTTCACAGCCTCATTTCTTCAAGCTCAGGCCCAGGATGAGAACAAGGGGGTGCTGGGTCGCTGAAGAACCCAGACTAAGCACACCCCCATCAGCTACCTTCCTCCTCTTTTCCCATCCTCTTCCCAGTAAGAATTCCACTTCATCTCTCCTGCCACTCAAAACTCCTCCTAAGTTTGTCCTCTTTGCTCCCACCTTACAAATTTCTCTTTTCTAAAGGAGACACTGAGCTTTATGGTATTCCTACTGGTATATGGAAGTGGGAGGAGCACACAGGGACATAATCGGGAAGTAAAAGGGGATTCTCTTTGCTGCCAGACTGAAGCCACTGCCTATTGGAGAATCCCCCTTTTTTAAAATTAAAGATTTTTTTACTTATTTGACAGAAAGAGAGCACAAGCAGGAGGAGTAGGCCAAGGGAGAAGCAGGCTCCCCACTGAACAGGGAGGCTGAGGACTCGATCCCAAGACCCTGGGATCATGACCGGAGCCGAAGGTAGCTGCTTAACCAACTGGACCACCCAGATGTCCCAACTTATTGGAGAATACCTCTAACAGCAATGAACAAGACAACATATCTAAGCCCTCTTTCATATGGCCCCACTTAAGATGCACCCCGTAAAGGAGGAGGAATGGCTAACCTGATTGAATGGCCAAGGAGACATACACCGAACCACACTTACTAGTGGGTGAGGATACCAGGCTCTAAAGGCAGCAGCCATGCCCCATATTTCTCTCACGTCCTGCACCCACACAGAGGGTTTCCTTCTGCTTCCTCTTATCTATCACATGGATCAGCAAGCCAGGCAAAACTGCTTCTCAGTAGGTCAGAGGCTCAGCTCTCTCCTTCCTGTCCTCTCTTTCCCAATATGGCAGCTTGGTCTCCACGATCACCTGAGCCACAAAGTGGCCAACCTAGGCTGCCTGGCCTTAGGCATGAGGACAAACTACGCTTTTTCATAATCTGTTTGCTTTTCTTATTTCCTGTGGGCATATACCTTTTCCAACCCTGCATTTGCAGAGCTCAGGGTTTGAAATAGGGAGAGGTCCACGTTGAACCCCAAATATACTGGGGTCCCGTGTGGCAAAAAATAAGAATCACCACCCAGAACTGCAAGATGGGAAGGAATGATGAAAACTTCAGTATTCCCCATGGCTGGTTTGAGATTGTACCAGCGCAGGCTGATTTAACACAGTTGGAGACCACAGTAGCTGAGTTTACTAAGAAAAGACATCCTTTTGGGAATCAACACAGGCTTTCCAGGAACTCACATGGCCTAAGTCAGAATCAAGTCTTGGATGGAGATAGACAGTTTTTTTCTGAGCCACGAGGAACTCTCTGGGGGGACCCCAGAGCAGCTGTCCTTTGTGTGAACTTCAGACCCATTACTAGTTGCAGGAGTGGAGCCCTCAGACCTGGCTTTTTCTCAAGCTTGGCTTAGTCAGTAGAAATCAAAGAATGATTCTTTGGGAGTAGGAAAGTTTATGTGAGCCTTTCCGCTGGACCTCAAAGGTGCCATCTTGGTGGTGGCAGTGGGCTACAAAGCAGCCAAAGAAAGCCAGGGTCTGTGGAGGAACAGCTAACCCCTTTCCGGAACGTCTTCCCCATTGTGTTCAGGCTCATAGACCCTGGCTAACTTGCCCAGTGTGACCGGTGAGTTGACAAGCTCAGACAAGAAGCTTTTCTCTTTTCTCCATTCCCCAGACAATCCTAAATCAACAGTCTGGTGACTGCAACATGGGTCTGGAATTGTGCTGGGATCTGGAAATGTTATTTCTGCCTGTGATAACTGCTGTGGGTATTTTTATAAATACCGTGGGAGTGTGGCTGCTGCTACCCTGACCTTATGTATCCCGTGCTCTTTTGGAAGAATAAGACGTATGAGTGAACGGCAGTTGGCTCCGTACTACTCTGCAGTCTTGGAGAAGTTACAGCTATTCTAGGGTGAGATGCATAAACCACAGGGAAAGCCCCCTAGTGGTAGCCAGCCTAGGAAAGTTAAAAGCATGGGGTCGGGCAGGGCAGGGGTGCCTGGGTGGCTCAGTGGGTTAAGCATCTGCCTTTGGCTCAGGTCCTGATACCAGGGTCCTGGAATCAGATCCCACATCCGGCTCCCCGCTGAGTGGGGAGTCTGCTTTTTTTTTTTTTTTTTAAGATTTTATTTATTTATTTGACAGACAGAGATCACAAGTAGGTGGTGGGGGGGGGGGGCAGCGGGAAGCAGGCTCCCTGCTGAGCAGAGAGCCTGATGCAGGACTCCATCCCAAGACCCTGAGATCAGGACCCGAGCCAAAGGCAGCGGCTTAACCTACTGAGCCACCCAGACGCCCGGGAGTCTGCCTTTTCCCCCTGCCTGCTGATCCTCCCCCCACACCATCCCTGCCCCTATTGTAGCTCTGCTGCTCAAACAGGGTGATGGGATTCAGGAGGGATCTGAAGCAGAGAAAGGAGGGAGGTACGGATTTAGAGAGCGTATATCTAGGAAAGGCTTGTGAAGAGTTGAGTTTGGAGCTGCATCTTGAACAGTGAGATAAACCTGTCAGACAAGGATTGGGACCAAGGTTTCAGAACAGAAGAAATGACACCTCCAGAGCCTTGTGGAGGGAAACACCTTTGCACCTCCTGGAAGTGAGGAGGTCAGAGATGGACAAGGACCAGATCGCATCTAGTCCCGTAAGCCACAGTTGGGAGTATAGATTTTATTCTAAGTATAATGGGAAACCCCCCAAAAGCAGGAAAGTGGAATGCTCTGATGTGCAAACTCCATTCTAAGTATACAAATGCGCAGAGGGGCGCCAGGGTGGCTCAGTGGGCTAAAGCCTCTGCCTTTGGCTCAGGTCATGATCCCAGGGTCCTGGGATCATCGGGCTCTCTGCTCCTCAGGGAGCCTGCTTCTCCTCTCTCTCTCTCTGCCTGCCTCTCTGCCTGCTTGTGATCTCTGCCTGTCAAATAAGTAAATAAAATTTTTTAAAATAAATAAATAAAATTTTTAAAAAATAAATAAATAAAGCCTCTGCCTTCGGCTCAGGTCGTGATCTCAGGGTCGTAGGATCGAGCCCCGCATCGGGCTCTCAGCTCAGCAGGGAGCTTGCTTCCTCCTCTCTCTCTCTCTCTCTCTCTCTGCCTGCCTCTCTACCTACTTATGATCTCTGTCTGTCAAATAAATAAATAAAATCTTTTAAAAAAGAAAAAATGCGCAGAGAAAAGCCCAGAAGGAACACACCAGCAGATAACTCGTCCGTTCTCACTGTGGGCTGGGGACCACGGCGGTGATGCGGGACTTAGGATTTACCTGTTTTTTACAGGACAATGTGCCCGTGTTATTACACAAGCAGATAACTTTTATAATTAACGGAAGTTCCATACAATCCCATGGGTTGCCGCTTAAAACCCACTCAGGTGGAAGGAGATACGTGATGCTAAAGAAATCGCAGCATTTGTGCAGCCTGGGAAGCCTGTTTTAGACACACCTCAATTCCAGGATGTGTATCTCCCTTAGAGAAACCGCAAACAAGAGTGTGTATGGCTCAGTGAAAAAATCACTGCAGGGAGAAGCCGAGAATACCGAGAAGAGGCACGCCAAGTGAGGCCGCCTTGCCAGGACTAAGACCTTCACTGGTTCCTCCCAGGGGGAAGCAGCCGCTAATCTGGAGCATCGAATCAAGGTTGAGAACCTTTTTCAGTGTCTGGGAAGCTGCTGACATTTCTGTCTTTATAGAAGGAACTTGGCTTACCTGCACACCTGCTCTTTTGACACTGGAGCCTCTGGGGGTTTACCGACCACGTTCACAGCTTGTTGCTCTCAGTCCTTGGGCTTCCCGTTCACAAACCTGCATTCATCATGCAGCATAATTCTGCTGCCTTCCTGTTCACCTTGACTCCCTCCATTCTGCTTGGAGTCTTCAGGAACACACACGCCCTCCGTCCAGTGCCTCCGCCTTATTTAATGCTCTTGCTTCCGGAGACTTTTTCTATCCAACCCACTGATGGCATTTTCTCCCACGGGTCCATCCTGGACACGTTCATCGCCTCTTACCACTCCTGAAAAACATGTCCAAATGTGTTACCTTTCCAGCTCAGGAGCTTCCACTTGGGGGAGTTCTTCCCTATCATCATGACCCCCCGAGCATGACTCCCAACGGCTCTTGCAATGCCTACAGCCTCTTCTTGTCTTCCTTTCTCTCTTGCTTAGTCTCTCTCGATCATTGCTACAACAATGTTGTAACAATGAGGAGCCTACAGTGACCGGTCATTATCAGCCAAAGTCCCTAGTTTACATTAAATGTCACCCTTGGTTTGAACAATGTATAATGGCCCCGTAGTATCATACAAAATAGTTTTACTGCCTTAAAGATCTTCTGCTCTGCTTATTCATCCCTCCCTTTCCATAACTGCTGGCAACCACTGGTCTTTTTACCGACTCCGTTGTCTTATGTTTTCCAGGATGTCCTACAGTAGATATCATGCAGTATGTAAACTTTCCACATTGCTTTCTTTCACTTTGTGACATGCATTTAAGTTTCCTCCATGTCCTTCCCTGGCTTGCTAGCTCATTACTCTTTTTTTATTTAATTTTTTTAAATAAACATATAATGTATTTTTATCTCCAGGGGTACAGGTCTGTGAATCGCCAGGTTTACACACTTCACAGCACTCACCATAGCACATATACCCTCCCCAATATCCATAACCCAGCCACCCTCTTCCGACCCCCCTCCCCCCAGCAACCCTCAGTTTGTTTTGTGAGATTAAGAGTCTCTTATGGTTTGTCTCCCTCCCGATCCCATCTTGTTTCATTTACTCTTTTCCTACCCCCCCAAGCCCCCCATGTTGCATCTCTACTTCCTCATATCAGGGAGATCATATGATAGTTGTCTTTCTCCGAATGACTTATTTCGCTAAGCATGATACCCTCTAGTTCCATCCACGTCGTCGCAAATGGCAAGATTTCATTTCTTTTGATGGCTGCATAGTATTCCATTGTGTATATATACCACCTCTTCTTTATCCATTCATCTGTTGATGGGCATCTAGGTTCTTTCCATAGTTTGGCTATTGTGGACATTGCTGCTATAAACATTCGGGTGCATGTGCCCCTTTGGATCACTACGTTTGTATCTTTAGGGCAAATACCCAGTAGTGCAATTGCTGTGTCATAGGGTAGCTCTATTTTCAACTTTTTGAGGAACCTCCATGCTGTTTTCCAGAGTGGTTGCACCAGCTTGCATTCCCACCAACAGTGTAGGAGGGTTCCCCTTTCTTTTTATCATTGTATACTGTTCCACTGTTGGATGTACCACGGTCTACTTTTCCATTCACCTACTGAAGGACATCTTGGTTTCTTCCAGGTTTGGGCAAATCGTAGTCTTTTTGTAACTTCATCTTGGAAGCAGCATGCCATTACTTCTGTGGCGTTCAATGCCCTAGAAGTAGGTCATTAAGCCTAGCCCACACTCAAAGGGGAAGGAGTAAACAAAGGTATAAATACCAAGAGGGGAGTATCATAGAAACTACGGGAGCTGTCTTCAACACCAGGGGGAGACAAATGTTTACAGCTACCTTGACAATGCCCAAGCAGCCAGGCCAGTTACAGAATGCCCTGACTAGGATCTGTGCCTGAAAAGACTCCACTCCTGTCTTGGTGTAACATCACCTACCAACGTACTAAAGATGAATGAG
The DNA here is from genome assembly GCF_022355385.1 of Mustela nigripes. Taxonomy (NCBI): domain Eukaryota; kingdom Metazoa; phylum Chordata; class Mammalia; order Carnivora; family Mustelidae; genus Mustela; species Mustela nigripes. Next base: position 140,458,841 of record NC_081568.1, read on the forward strand.
AAACACAGTGGATACCCCTGGCCCCACTGAGAGGAATCCTAAAACAACACACGCACTTCAACATCTGCTGCCCGCCCATTTTCCTAGAAAAACAAAATCTACTCCTGGCACATTTTTGTGCACAGCTGCCCATCCTGTTCAGGTTTTCAAAGAAGGAATTTCCCAATTAAAGTATGCTGTTTGTTCCACTCCTGAGTGGGGAATATATCATAGAGTGTTTTAAAAAACCCATAAATAAAGTAACTCTGATATCACTGCATATTATTGTTATCATTTACATCATACATATAAAATATCATTGGAATATTTGTATGAATTCAGAATGTACAATTTTATTCTTTGTTGTGAAATTTTCTAGTGCTGACCCTCAGCTGAGATACAAGGGTGAAAACCTGGTGCCTTCCCTCGACCACAGAGCCTAAACTCCTCTATACTAGCCCAACATATAGTGGGAAAAGCATTTGTGAAAGCATCTCTTGGTGGAAACAGTGGATTGACGTGTTTATTTACAACTTTTTAAAAGATTTCTATTTATTTATTTATTTGACAGACAGAGACCACAAGTAGACAGAGAGGCAGGCAGAAAGAGAGGAGGAAGCAGGCTCCCCGCCCAGCGGAGAGCCCGACTGGGGGCTGGATCCCAGGACCCTGATATCATCACTGGAGCCAAAGGCAGAGGCTTTAACCCACTGAGCCACCCAGGCGCCCCTATTTACAACTTTTAACAGTGGCATTCCTTGACTCTTTGAGAAATGTTTCCATATGCAATAGACCCCCTGTCCTTTGCCTTATTGGATTGTTACATCCAATCTAAATATGTCCTCTCGTTAAACAGCTAGTTGATTTCTGCCCTACAGGTTCTACCGCAGTCAGAAAGCAATGGCACCACGTCACCACAAGAGGGAGCACAGAGCCGCAGAAGCATCTCATTCATTGTTTTCAAGGCTAAACTCTGCCTTTCTGTTTCTATTTCCCTCATCCTCTTTCCCTTTCTAATAACCCCGAGACCTTGTTCCGGACACAGGCAAGGCCAATATCTGCAGATCTCTGTAAAGACGAGGAAAATATCGTTGGGAGCCCCTTATTTCCTTTGCTGCAGACTTTCCCAAAGAACACTCTCCAGGATGATTGACACAGAGGTGGTTTCCTGTGGGGGGCTGAAGGCACCCTCCAGAGCTTGTCCCTGCTCTCTGATTTGCCACCAGAGCTCAAACGCCTGGTTTCTGAGAATACTTGCTTCGGTCAGTGATTCAAGTAATCCTTGAATTAATTTATCACAGTACTCACGTAACCAGGTAGTACAGCGGCCAATGAGTAACTTTCAAAGTCCTTCTGTAAGCACTCAGTGAACAAGAGAAAGGTCAGATTTAGAGCCTGGGAAACACACCTCTCTTGGAATGACATCAATAGAAATCCCCAATGATGATCCACAATCATCCGTGAATCCTTGGGGTCTGGGGAAGTTCTAAAACTCTGGGCCCCATAAAGGGGGTGGCACATGGTACCTAATTACCATACAAGGTGTTTGGGGATTTTTTTTTTTTCATTATTACCCCAGGCTTGAAAAAGAATAATGAATAGAGCTGAGTAAGATAGTTTTCCCTCAGATGAATTAGTCAGACACTGCAGGCAAGACTGTCAGGCAAAAATATAGGGAGGAGGGAATACCTTACAGTTGTGGCAGTAGAAATATCATTCCTTGAGTCCTGGCTGATACTTACTAAGACACACGGAGACAACAGAACAGGTTTCCAAGCTACGATCCCCCCCCAAAATAAAAAAATAAATCAAAAATAAATTACCAAACATCTGCCACAAGAGTTCATTCCTTCACTGGATATATCTTTGATAACTCTTCTCCAAAGACTTCAAGGTATTGTACTAAATAAGAATGCAAGCTTGGCCACTGCCAGGCAAATCCTCTGGTAGTGGTGGGAGAAAGGACAAGATATGGAAAAGATAACAACCAGGGTGCCTTAGAAACTGGAGATGAAGGGGTGCCTGGGTGGCTCAGTCAGTTAAGCACCTGCCTTCGGCTCAGGTCACGATCTCAGAGTCCTAGGATCCAGCTGCACGTTGGGCTCCCTACTCTAGGGGAGTCTGCTTCTCTCTCTCTGACCCCCCTCCCCACTTGTGCTCTCTTTCTCTCTCTCTCTGCCTCAAAAAAAAAAAAAAAAAAAAAAAATTAAATAAAAAAAAAAAAAAAAGAAAGAAAGAAACTAGAGATGACCCCAGATGTCTGGACAAAGAGCAATGGCTCAGTCTTTTGGCATGAAGACGTATAACTGAAGGACTAAGAAGAATACAGCCAAGGCCCTAGACTACAGCGATCTGGAAAGCCAGCGGGAGCTTCGTGGAACTTGGAGGACACGTTGCATCTTGAATCTTGGGAGTCCTCCAGCAGGTTTCAGATCCAGAACCTGTCATGATGTAATTCTCCAGACTCCTCTCCCTAACACCCTTCTGCCATTAGCACGGGTTCCTTGAACATGATGCTCATTTATTACGAAGAAACAGATGCTTCCAACTCACTGCAAACTTGTGTTCCAGCCATATCGTCAGGGCTCCTGCCCAGCTTCAGATCTGCTCTCAGCAGTAGGATTTCACAACCAGGCCTCCAACCCAGGATCTTCTTAGAAGGAGCCCGACCTTGTATCCAGACTGAGAAGTCACGACCTCAAGGTCTAGCTCAGAAGTCTCAGGGGGGAAAAAAATGGAGTCCCAATGGCTTATCATTATCCATCTTTGCAATTAGGGGAATATGAAGCTTCAGTTGGTCAGAACTGGGTCACATGCCACCTTCGGGGTTGGGGGTGAAATGAGTTCCACCTGCACGGGAATAGGAGAAGAGTAGATTCCAAGTTAATGTTGGAAGCGGTTGAAAGAGAATAAAGGAATTCCGGGCAGCCCAGAAACACCACATGTCCACCTCAACCATCTTTCAGCCCTTCATAGTCTCCAGCATGGGCTCACTGGTCTTCCAGGGAACACTGAATGTTTGAGGACAGTGCAGATGGAACCCTTGGCATTTTGTAATATGGTGGTTCTTTAGCACACTGGTCATTGCTATGTGATGAAGACCATTAATAGCTGCTTCAGTATCTGCTCATAACTTTTGTTAATTTCTTTTTTTCAAAAGATTTTATCTATTTATATATAGAGAGAGAGAGTAAGCAAGAACACAGGTAGAGGCAGAGGGAGAGAGAAAGGGAGAAGCAGACTCTCCGCTGAGCGGGGAGCCCAATGCGGGGCTCGATCCCAGGCCCCTTGGATCATGACCTGAGCTGAAGGCAGACGCTTAACCAACTAAGCCACCCAGGTGCCCCTCTTTTGTTAATTTCTATTGTTGCCAAGTTACACAGACACACACATCTCAGGGGGAAATGTCAAGCTAATGACAACATCTGACAGCAACAACAAAGACCTCCGCTAATAACCCAACACGGTAATTGGGGAAACTTCAAGGATTGTTGCGGTGGTGGAAAGCATTCATTGCCATTGTTTTAAATTCATCTGAGAACAAGGCACGTTAATCTATACAAAAAGCACATGAATCACTTGCTTCCAGTAAACATCTCTATTTCTCCCTTTCAGCACTATAGTTTTAAAAAAGTGTTTTAAAAAAGAGCAGATAACTTTTTACCCACATCTGGTTCCCATATTAACCTTGTATAATCAAATCAGTGATTGAATGGTTATTGGGAAGGAGTGATTGTCCTTCCACAACAAGACATCTTTTCCAAATTTTCAGAGCAACAAGGGCATAAAACAACATTTCCCAGGAAAGACATCCTTTTTCCTCAGAGTGATTCAATTCTGCCCCCACCATCTGCAACTTACCACTGGAAAATCTCACTGTCAGCCTTCTGGGTGATCCTGAGGACATGGACTCCTGGGAACTCGGTCTCCTAATGCTCTCAGACCTGCTGTGAACAAATGTGGACTCAAGAGCTACAGGGTCAAGACTCCCGTTCTGCGGGACTTGGTGGTGCCCAAGCAAGGAGCCATGGAAGCAAGGTCTCTGGAGTCAGGCAGCTTGGATTATCTTCCCAGCGCCTCAACCTACCACCTGTGCAAGAGCCTGCATGTTCAGTTGGTTAAGCATCTGCCTTTGGCTCAGGTCACAATCCCGGGGTCCTGGGATGGAACCCAAGTTGGGCTCCCTGCTCAGCAGGGGGTCTGCTTCTCTCTCTGCATCTCTCCCTACTTGTGCTCTCTTGTTCACACACTCTCTCTCAAATAAATAAGTCAAACATAAAAAAGCCCAAACAACTTACCAGCTGTGTGTCCTTCAACAATTCTTTCTTTCTGAGCCTAATTTTACTCCTCTGTAAAATGACAATAATTTCTTTTTTTTTTTTTTTTAAGATTTTATTTATTTATTTGACAGAGTGAAATCAAAATTTTTTATTTGTGGGTTTTTTTTTTCCTTTTTAGGGAAGCAGGCTCTCTGCTGAGCAGGGAGCCTGATGTGGGACTCGATCCCAGGACTCTGAGATCATGACCTGAGCCGAAGGCAGCGGCTTAACCCACTGAGCCACCCAGGCACCCGATTGTGCAATAATTTCTCACCTTCTCGACTGGTGATGGAAAACAAGATGGTCCACAGAGTTTAGCCAAGCCCTAGTACTTAATTAGTTTGGATTAAGCTTTTTGATTTGTGGGTTTTTTTTTTTCCTTTTGTTTTTAAGTGGCCAGGAGATAAATCTTGGCCTGAACTCTTGCTTCGATCAGGACGACTGTTCCTGACAGCTTGTAGCAGCCTTAAACTGAGCAAGGGGAACACCATTAGGTAACTTGGTCCTTCACCAAAAATAAGAAAACAACCAGTACTAAGGCTTCCCTTTGCCTACCAACTTGAAAGAGCAAGTGAACAAACTTATGCAGTCTAAAGAATGTTAATGTACCTAACATCCTCTTTCTAGAGAGTTTGTGCTCCTAGCTTACTTACTTTTTTTTTTCATCTCAACAATCAGTTTTTTATTAGTATCATTTTTAAAGTTTAGTTATTTGGTCTTTGTGACTTGTTCATGTAAACATTTTTTTTTCAGTTAACAGTTTTCAGTTTTTTTCTTTTAACAGCTGTATTGACGCATAATTTACGTAACCCCCAAACTCACCTGTTTTAATTGTGCAATGCAATGACTTCTAGTAAGTTTACAGAGTTATGCAATCTAGGCAAGTTTTCTTTGTGTGTGTACATTTCTATGTGTGTGCTGATATTTGCCGGATACATACACAGATTCACACTGATGTATCAGCTACAACTTATCATTTTTGTTTGTTTAATATTTAGACTTAATTTTTTTTTAAGATTTTATTTATTTATTTGACAGAGCGAGATCACAAGTAGGCAGAGAGGCAGGCAGAGAGAGAGGAGGAAGCAGGCTCCCTGCCAAACAGAGAGCCCAATGCGGAACTTGATCCCAGGACCCTGAGATCATGACCTCAGCCAAAGGCAGAGGCTTAACCCACTCCCTAGACTTAATTTCTGATTGACCCAGTTCTCTGCAATGATGTTTGGAGTTGCATAAAAAATTAGAAACTGAGCAACATATTAGATAATTCAGCAAATTTGACTACAGATGTCTTGACAAGTACTAATCTATTTTGAAAATATTTATTACTGCTTTTTACTGTTACACAATCCTGCCTTTAACATCTCAGATCACATGAGAATCCTACATCGCTGTTTTACATTCTTCTAATGCTTCATGCTGAATGGCAAAATTCTGAATTTTCTTAGCTTTATTTTTTATTTTTTTAATGCTTTATAAAAGTTTTTAATTCCAGTTAGTTGACATAAGGTGTTGTATTAGTTTCAAGTGTTCAATATAGGAATTCAGCACTCCCATACATGACCCAGTGCTCATCAAGGACAAGTACCCTTCTTAATCCCAATAACCTACTTCATCTATCCCCCTCTGGTGACCACGCGTATATTCTCTCAAGATAAGAGCCTGTTTCTTGATTTATCTTTCTGCATCTTCCCCCTTCCTTTGCTTGTGTGTTTTGTTTCTTAAATTCCACGAACCAGTGAAATCATATGGTATTTGTCTTTCTTTGACTTTTTTTGCTTAGCAGTATACCTTCTAGCTCCACCCAAGTTCTTGCAAATGGCAAGATTTCATTCCTTAGTCTACAATATTTTGACTCTTAATTTTGGCTCAAGGATTTCATATGATCCATCATGCAGTCCAAAAAGGAAAGATTCAGAGCATTATTAATAGTAATAGCTTTTAATTACTGAGGATGTATTAGACATCCTGTTCTGAGTGTCTTAGGCACCTCAAATGAGTATGAGAAGTAGAACATACCCACTTTACAGATGATGAAACAGTGGCTCAAGGAAATGAAACCACTTTCCCAAGCTTCAAGGACAAAGCTCGTTTTGAATCAGAACATTTGCATGATACATCAGGACAGACTTTAATTCTACTTTCTGGCTGGTCTGTGCCCACTGACCACACCAGGTGCCCACTAGTCTGTTTCTTTTCTTTTCTTTTTTTTTTAATGGTTTTTTTTTTAAGATTTTATTTATTTATTTGACAGACAGAGATCACAAGTAGGCAGAGAGGCAGGCAGAGAGAGGAAGGAAAGCAGGCTCCCCGCTGAGCACAGAGCCTGTTGTGGGGCTTGATCCCAGGACCCTGAGATCATGACCTGAGCCAAAGGCAGAGGCTTAACCCACTGAGCCACCCAGGTGCCCCCACTAGTCTGCTTCTTGACAAGTTTTCCTGGGACTAGGGTCTTCTCATGTTCCCCCCTCACCTTCTCTATTCCACGGGGAACACAAAACTAGCCTAGAAATTACCTTGTATCAATCAGAACTCTTTCAGTTATACGGACAGAAACTTGACAAACTGTCTGCAGCAAAATGTATTGGCTCTTAAAACTACAAGTCCCAGGGGAGGCTGAATGTGGACGTGGCCCTAAGCGTCACCTGAGATGATAGCATTAGGACTCCCTTTCTCTCTCCTCCTGGAAACACACTGGCTGCCAGAAGCTGTGGACTCAAAACCTCATGGTTTCAAGTCCAGTGGGAAAGAACAGTTCTTTACCTGCGTCTCAAGTGCAAGTTCTAGGACAATCTACAGTTGAGCCTGATCATACGGCTCTATTATGTATTCGTCCCTGAACCAGCAGCCAACTCAACAGGGATGAAATGCTCTGATTGGCCATACCCACGTGATGTGCCCAATTGTCATTAGAGCTGACATCAGCACCTGGATAGAGAGTTAGGGATGGGTCGCCCTCCTAAAGAGAAACCAAGATACTGTTTCGTGTTCTTTTAAAGATTTTATATATTTATCCATTCATGTGCGACACAGGTAGAGGGAGAAGAAGCAGGCTCCCTGTTGAGCAGGATGCAGGACTCGATCCCAGGACCCCGGGATCATGACCCGAGCCAAAGGCAGATGCTTAACCAATTGAGCCACCCAGGCGCCTTAAGATATTGTTAACAATGGAATGAGAATGAATATCAAATAGCAACTGTAAATGCCCACAACATATGAGGTCCTTATGCCCTACAAGCCTAGGGATTCTCAATTATAAATATTCGGCAGTCCGGGCACATGGAATGACAAGCAGACAGAACATTAGAAATCAAAATAATTCCTAAAATGCAGATAACAACGGCCAACACATGGACAGAGGTCCTATGTTCTGACCATGTATGAATTTAATCAGTTAATATAAAGCACCTTTCACGCGAAAATTGTTATGCCAGAACCAACACCTGTGTTTCCATAGCAACATAACAAGTGTCCATCATCCCTCTTCCCCTAACTCACTTGGGCATGACCTTGGAGATTCCAGGGCTCAAAACAAAGAAGCTGTAACAGAGACTAAAGGAGCCCCAGGTAAGCAGCTCCCCCAATTTTTCAGTTTATCCTAAAGAGCTAACAGAGGTGAAAGTCGCTACACAGATGGTGTCTGTATGGTTTATTTACTCCGTATATAGAGTTGATGTCAAACCTAGAGCCAGAGACAAGGACAATGCAGGAGGAAAACGGACCAGTCCACCAAGAACATGAGTTCAGCCAGGCACTGGGGAACGAGAGGGGTCGTTGTTGGAGAAATAGCAGACTGGTGAGACGGAATTGGGTTTTAGTTGGATGAAACTATTGCACAGCCCTGATACCCTTGGCGGAATATGTTATTATATTCCCAAAGTAGAGAGAAAGGTGCAAGCTGATAGCTTGTGACTATTTTCAGAACGAAGAATATCGAGCTCTGGATCTGAATCTCCCGCGGATACAAACTGCTCCTTTGAAATGCCTCATTGCGGGAGGGCATTAAGCAGTTCTCCTCAATAAACTGTCTGTGCATTACATGCCTTCTTCATAAAACAGCAAGGATGATGCCCAAATGTATTTCAAATCTCAAATTTAATAACCAGCTAGGTGCTTTTCTTTTCCCAAGTGTTTTACATAAGTAATATATAAGTACCACAATTACCTCCACTTAACAGATCAAAATAATAAGAGACAGAAAAGGGGCGCCTGGGTGGGTCAGTGGCCTTTGGCTCAGGTCGGGATCTCAGGGTCCTGGGATGGAGCACCGCATCGGGCTCTCTGCTCAGCAGGGAGACTGCGTCCCCCTCTCTGCCTGCCTCTCTGCCTACTTGCGATCTCTCTCTCTCTGTCAAATAAATAAATAAAATCTTCAAAGAAAAAAAAAGATCTTAATGCTTTCACCTTCAGTAATATGCCATTGTTACTTTGAAAAATTGTCAGCTTTCAGTGGTGCCTGGGTGACTCAGTCGTTAAGTGACTGCCTTCAGCTCAGGTCATGATCCCAGGGTCCTGGGGTGGAGTCCCACTTTAGGCTTCAACTCCACTTCAGCAGGGAGTCTGCTCCTTCCTCTCCCACTCCCCCTGCTTGTGTTCCCTCTCTTGCTGTGTCTCTCTCTATCCAACTAATAAATAAAGTCTTTAAAAAAAAATTGTCAGCTTTCTCATTTGGATATACACAAATGAGCCTCACATGGGTAAGGGCAGGACGTAGGTGATTTAGATCATTTTTTGACAGCCCCTTTATTAGACCAGCCACCGAACACTCTGTCATTCAACATCTAGAACCAGAGAAGGCAAATGCTAACAATTCATCTCAGCCGCCTACCCATTCTGGGAGCTGTGGGACCTCACGTAGAGACTAGGGCTCTCAGTGTGGGTCCAGGGTTCGAGCCCTGGCTCCGCCAGTTACCAGCTGAGTCACTAGGAAAAGTTCTTATCTTCTCAGGGTCAGTTTCTCTTCTGAGAAAAGAGAGTGCACAACATAGCTCACAGCTAACAGCTTCAGGTTGGCACACAGGAAATTCTTTCTGATAATAACAACATCATATTCAGGGTGGAAAATGTTGAATCCCAAGATGATCGATGTAAGATAGCGGCAGAAGGGACAGAAAGCTCCGAAGACAGGAAAGGATTAAATTTAGAGATAACTGTTCTATCTCTGCACGAACTAATCTTGACTAAAATAACCCCAAATGTGCCACTTCCTCTTTCCCGGAATAAAGAAAGAATGAATCATCTTTGAGAACTTCCATCAACGCTTCCCTTGAGCCACTCTCACTTGTACACAAACATTTCCGAATTATAACTGCTAGAGCCCGGGGAAGGGATTGCCGGGGGCGGAGGGGCGCGCACAGATCAGGCAATTTGCCTCCACCTGTATCCCAGTGATCTCAGGAATGCCACTTCTTGAGGGGTACTAGGAAGTTGATGGTGGCGGTTCATCACTCCTCAGGGAAGTAGGATCGCTGTTCAACTCATTCGTCTTCCTTCTTGATAATATCTGCTTCCCCATTACCAAAGCTATCTTTCTTTTTCTTTCTTTTTTTTTTTTTTTAGATTTTGTTTATTTATTTGACAGAGAGAGAGAGATCACAAGCAAGCAGAGAGGCAGGCGGAGAGAGAGGGGGATGGAGGCTCCCCGCCAAGCAGAGAGCCGGATGCGGGGCTCGATCCCAGGACTCTGGGATCATGACCCAAGCCGAAGGAAGAGGCTTAACCCACTGAAGCCACCCAGGCACACCTTGTTTTTTCTTTTTCTTTTGAAAGAGAGAGAGAGCATGGGGAAGGGGGGCAGGTAGAGGCAGAGGGAGAGGGTTTTAAGCAGGTCCTACCATCACTGCAGAGCCCAAGGAGGCGGGGCTCGATCTCATGACCCGGAGATCATGATCTGCGCAGAAGTCAGGAGTCAGATGCTTAACCTACTGAGCCATCCAGGCACCCCCATACTAAAGCTATCCTTAAAGCAGCTCTTACTCCCTTGAAAAGTTGGATCCAGAAGAAGGTGGAGAGGATAGGAGGTTGGCTCCGTGGTGTATATTTCAGAAGTCGCTTTGGCCAAACCATTATCATCATCATCTCTGCAACAAGACTTGGTCACTGGTGTTTGTCGGGCATCAGAACCACTTGCTGGTTCGCTGCTGACATTAAGCCTCCGTGGGCAGGGAGCCCAGTGCTTTTGTGCCCAACATTTCACTCTACAACATCCTCCAGCTTGCGATCTGTCATTCTTCGAGATGTTTCAAAAGAACACTTGATGAATCTTATGAGTAGAAACAAACACAAAAGGGGTGCTTGTGTGGCTCAGTCGGTTAAGCATCTGCCTTCAGCTCAGGTCATGATCCCAGGGTTCTGGGATCAAGCCACAAATTGGTCGGGCTCCTTGCTCAGTGGAAAGTCTGCTTCTCCCTCTCCCTCTGCCCCTCATCTCTACTTGTGCTCTCTCTCTCTCTCAAATAAATAAATAAAATCTTGAGGGGAAAAAAAAAACAGACACAAAAGAATATATACTGAACGATTCCATTCATACGAAGTTCAAACAGGCAAAACCAGTCTCTAGTGTTAGAAGTCACTAACTTCTAGGGAATTAGTGGGTGGGAGACTTCTGGGTAATAGAAATAGGGACTTGTTTTTCAGTTTTCTGAGAAAGAGAGTGAGCACAAGTGATGGTGGGGAGGGAGGGATAGAGGGAGAGGAAGAGAGAGAATTTTAAACAGGCTCCAAGCCCAGCTTGGAGGAACCCAAGATAACTTATCTCAGGACCCAGAGATCATGACCTGAGCTGAAAGCAAGACTTAGATGCTTAACTGACCGAGCCACCCAGGCGCTCCAGAAATGTTCTTTTCTTAATTGAAGTGCTGATTAACAGGCGGGTTCCCTTTGTGAGAAGTGTCCAGAACTGTACCTTTATGATTTTCTATACATATGTTATACTTTAGTAAGTTTACTGAGAGGAGGAGAGAACAAAAGAAAGAAGCAAAGAAATAAAATAAAGTAAAATAGAGTCTGAAAAGATGTTTCATTAATGAAAATTGCAGTGAGCTATCAGTACACATGTATTAGAACAGCTAAAGTAAAAAAAATGTTGATAATGCCAAAGGCTGGCAAGGATTTGGAAAAACTCACTCTCATACACTGTGGCTGTCAATGTAAAAATGGCACAGCTACTCTGGAAAAAAAATTTTTCTTTGTAGTATTTACCATATGAGTCAGGAGTTACACTTAGGCATTCATCCAGAGAAATAAAAACTTACTTCACCCAAAAACATTTACATAGATGTTTATAGCAACTTTTTTCATGGTAGAAAAACGTTGGAAACAACTCCAAGGTCCTTCAGTGGACGAATGGTTGAACAAATTCTAGTATATCCATATAATGGAGTACTACTCAGCAATAAAAAGGGGGTGCTCTGCTGATACATGCAGCGATGGAATGGACCCCAACGGAATTCTCCTTGGGGAAAAATCAATCTCAAAAGATAACATACTTCAGGATTCCATTTATACAACATTCCCTAAATGAAAAAACCACAGAGCTGGAGAACAGATGGCTGGTTACTAGGGACAGCAAGGGGTTGTAGGGGTGGAGGTGTGAGTACAAGGAGGTAGGTGGCATGAGAGAATTCTTTTATGGTGATGAATAAGTTCTGTATCTCGATTATGGTAGTAGTTACACAAATCCATATATGGGATAGAATTATATAGGACTCTATGTGCACATGTATACACACACACACACACACACAAATGCAGGTTAAAAAATAACCCTATTTTGTGAAAATTAAATAATGTCTGTAGTCTGGTGCCAACATATTGTTGCCAGTTCCTGGTTTTGATATTGTACTACACCTACACAACGGGGCACTCCTGGAGGAAGCTGGATGAAGGGTACATAGGCCTCTGTATTATTTTTTACCATTTCTTATAAGTCCATAATTATTTTAAAATGAAAAGTGTTAAAGAAAAAAAGAAAGAGAAGAATCTTCAACCTGGCCAGTTTCGATTAGCCCCATATGTGTTTGCAAATCCCATTTTCTTCAGGCAGGTTGTTACACCATAATTCCCACATCTTACCATCAGGCACTGAAGGAGGAAAACACACAGTCCCTAAGTGGGAGTTCATCTGCATAAAATACTCACAAATGGGGGTGCCTGTGTGGCTCAGTGGGTTAAAGCCTCTGCCTTCGGCTTGGGTCATGATCCCAGAGTCCTGGGATTGAACCCTGCATTGGGCTTCCTGATCCACGGGGAGCCTGCTCACCTCCCCTCCCCCGCCTGCCTCTCTGCCTACTTGTGATCTCTCTCTCTGTCAAATAGATTAAAAAAATCTTAAAAAAAAAAATACTCACAAATGGCGAGGGAAAGGAGCAATCAAACTATGCCTCTTAGGCTCACTGGTTCATGTTCTTGCTTCTTGTGCTTGTATGATTTGCATAACGGGTTTCACATCAACTTGGAATATAAGACTCTTTTACTGGGGACGCCTGGGTGGCTCAGTTGGTTAAGACTCTTTTACTGTAAGTGGAATCTTCACATAAGTATGCAATGATTTTCTTCATTATCATGATAACTAAACAGAAATAAGGCAGGAGGGAAGGGAGTCTAGGGAGACAACTGACCAAAGCAAATCCATTTTGGGCTTTAGGCTGACCCTTAACCTACAAGTCCACGGGACATTGAAAGAGTTATAAGATTGGATTCATGGAAGACCACAAGACCTCACTTCCACTGGCCTTAAAGACACATGGGCTGGGGATTCTTAAAATGTTCCCTGTGGGTAATTCCACAACCCTAAGACTATAAAAAAAAAAAAAAAAAACAACAACAACCACCCAACATAAGTGATAATCCCAAAGGTAAAAAGTAACCTGCCCCATATGGTTGGTTTTTGAAAACTTACAAAGCCCTTTGTTAGAGGCAAAGGAAGTGGTCTAGTAGTAGGAGAGACCACTACTTTGTCTATGAAGTAGCTCCTTTCTTAATTTTTGTTTTGTTTTGTTTTTTAGATTTTATTTATTTGAGAAAGAGAGAGCCGGAGCAGAGGGAGAAGAAGGAACAGAGAGGGAGAAGCAGACTCCCCACGGATCAGGGACCGGAGCCCCGCATTGGGCTCTCTGCTCAGTGGGGAGCCTGTGACCCCTCCCACCCCCGCCTTCCTGCCCACTTGTGATCTCTGTCTGTCAAGTAAATAAATAAAATCTTTAAAAAAATAAAATAAAATAAAGTCTGAGAGAAAGAAGCATACCATACCCTATCACACAGATTAGAGGTGACGTCTTCTCTCTAGGTCTGCTAATAAAAGACAACTGGTTCAGAACACAGGGTGGGTTTTAAAGCAATCAACCATTGTTTACATTATTATTCTTGGTTGACAGTCCGTGGGTAGTCAAGAGATAGATAAAACGAACTAAAACTAAAACTTCAAAAGCCCATCTTTTTGTCATCAGGAGATATGGGGAAAAAAAAAATCCTGTTGTGAGTTAAAAAGTACAAAGAACTGTTGTGATTTGTCCAAAAAGGACCTTGGACACCAATTCTCTGAATATAACCCAGTAAAAGGAAAAGTCCCCTGTCTTGTCTACGAGCCACAGGAAGAGCCAACCACTGGGGGTGAGACGCAGTAAGGTCCAAACCTCACACTGGGCTCCTTCCTCAGGCTGTGTACTCCCGGGTCTTTGCTGGCAAGAGGACACGGTGCTTGTTACTGTTTCCTCTTGAAGACTCAGTGAGCTGGGCAGGGCTCAGCAACAAGTGAGAAGCTGGACGAAGCTGGAACGAAGTAGTGAGCAGAACCCCCTGGGATCTGGCTCATTGACTAGGCTGGCAAGAAACAGGGAAGGGCCCTGCTCACAGGACCGGTTCAAATCGTGCGCATCTGTGTCCTGATCTGAAGCCTCAGGGGATGCAGATACACCTCACTGAACACAAGGCTGTGAAGCCAAGGTTCACCTAGCTTCACAAGCTTGGCTGCAATCTACCTCTGGGAAAATGATCTTTTTACAAAGAGTTTATTTAGTTATTTAATTATGTAATTAATTAATTAATTATTATTATTTTATTTGGCAGAGAGAGAGCCGAAGCAGGGGGAGAGGCAGGCAGAGGGAGAAGCAGGCTCCCCGCTGAGCAGGGAGCCCAATGCCGGACTGGATCCCAGGACCCTGAGATCATGACCTGATCAGACACTTAACCAACTGAGCCACCCAGGCACCCGTGGAAAAATTATTTTTTAAAATTTTATTTATTTGGGGTGCATAGGTGGCTCAGTGGGTTAAAGCCTCTGCCTTCGGCTCAGGTCATGTTCCCAGGGTCCTGGGATCGAGCCCAGCATCGGGCCCTCTGC
>NC_081568.1:140473877-140540577 GCF_022355385.1 Mustela nigripes
AGCAAGTAGGCAGAGAGGCAGGCAGAGAGAGAGGAGGAAGCAGGCTCCCTGCTCTGCAGAGGGCCCGATGCTGGGCTCGATCCCAGGACCCTGGGAACATGACCTGAGCCGAAGGCAGAGGCTTTAACCCACTGAGCCATCCAAGTGCCCCGGAAAAATGATTTTTTTTTTTAAAAGCCTTCCATGTTGCTAGGTCTTATATTTTCCCAAGAACTAAAAGATTACTTAAATGTTAATTAAGATGTGACTTCACAGTTTTTATTTTAGATTTTTCTATTCGGTAGAGTTTGTAATCTACATTTTCCCATGGCCTCATTTACAGTCATTTTTATTCTGAATGAACAAAAAATGGACTGTGAACATTTTCCTTTCACCATACTTTCATATGTACACACACGTATTTGCCATTCATTTTGAAAATGAAATTGCCATTATGGTGAGTGTATTGCTTTTATTTATTTATTTTTTTTAATACGTATTTTATTTATTTGAGACAGAGAGTGGGAAGGGGCACGGCACAGAGAGGCAGAGGGAGAGGGAGTGAGAGTCTAAGGCAGACTCTTCACTGAGTGTGGAGCAGGAGAGGGGCTTGATCTCATGACCCTGAGACCACACCCCCTGCTGAAACCCATAGTCAGACATATAACGACTGAGCTACCCAGGTGCCCCGAGCATACTGCTTTTAAAGTATCTAAAGTATCTATTTCAAAACTCAAAAACTATTTACAAATTTTATTGCCAGGCAGCCTCTCTGGGGCTAACTAAGCTTTTCTTGGGATCCCCTTCATCCTGGGAATCTCAATTTTGTCCTAAATTACCTGTGCCTGGTCACTGTCCCCATCAGTCAGTAAACTCCTCCTCGGGTACAGGAATTGAGTAATTGTGTACCGTTCTGGGCCACACACTGGTGTTGGACACATCAAAGATGTTCATGATCATTTCTTCAGCTTACCAGGCACAGATGGGACTCACATCTTCATATGAACAAGAATGGGATTATTAACAGGTTAGTCCACTATTTTTTTTATAAGTATTTTTCTTTATTCAACAGACAGGGATCACAAGTAGGCAGAGAGGCAGGCAGAGAGAGGGGGAAGCAGGCTCCCTGCTGAGCGAGAGCCCAATGCAGGGCTTGATCCCAGGACCCTGAGATCATGACCCGAGCCGAAGGCAGAGGCTTAAGCCACTGAGCCACCCAGGCGCCCCAGTCCACTATTTTTTTTTTAAAGATTTTATTTATTTATTTGACAGACAGAGATCACAAATAGGCAGAGAGGCAGGCAGAGAGAGAGAGAGAGAGGAGAAAGCAGGCTCCCCGTGGAGCAGAGAGCCCGATGTGGGGCTTGAACCCGGGACCCTGGGATCATGACCTGAGCCAAAGGCAGAAGCTTTAACCCACTGAGCCACCCAGGCGCCCAGGTTAGTCCACTATTAATTTTTTTTTCCATATATACTCATTTCCAGTTAAAACAGACTATCACATAGAGAACCCCAGACACCCTCAGGACTCTTATTAGCTCTTTTGGAGCCATGAGGGGAAAATGGTGATACGGTACCTGGTTTTTCCAAGATGGCCCCAAAGAACCAAGCATCCCAGAATTCGTGCCCTTGTGAAGTCCTTCCTATATGAAACTGTAGTGAGTCTTAGGTGCAGCAAAGGGGTAAAACTGCAGCCTTGGGATGGTCAACACTTGTACATCCCTGAGAAAGGACTGACCCGCGATTAGCTCCCAGGAGATAATCTCGAAATGCTTGATACATCGCCCTTAATTGAGCGTCTTTGTGTATCAAGGGCCTTTGGCCATACCAGATAGTTTACTCCTAACCATGTGATTTCTGGTTAACTTCCGTTCTTTTCTGCCTGGGACTCTGGACCATCAGGTATCAGTGTGACCTCTGGAGGGTCTGGAGGCTAACAAAGGTCAGTCATTCAATGCCTATGTGACTGACTCCTAATAAAAGCCCAGACATCAAAGCTCAGGTTGACAATACTGTACATGTTGTTATACATCATTGCTGGGACAACTAAGTGTTGTCTGTAAAACTCTACTGGAAGGCGACAAATGGAACTTTGTACCTGACTTCTCTTGGATTCTGTCCTCTATGCTTTTTTCCTTTGCTGATTTGAATCCATACCCTTTTGCTGTACTAAACCTTAACTGTGAGAATCATAGCGTTTCTGAGTTCTGTGAGTCCTCCTAGCAAAGTACCAAACCTAAAAGTGGTCTTGAGGAGCATACACATAGCCTGTAGTTTGCTTTAACTAAGAGAATGACACAGAAGTGACAGTGTGCCTGTTCTAGGCATTCCCCTTAAGAAGGCCCAGAAGCAGGGCGCCTGGGTGGTTCAATTGGTTAAGCATCTGCCTTTGAATCAGGTCATGATTCCAGGGTCCTGCTCAGTGGAGAGTCTGCTTCACCCCTCCTTTTCCCTGCTGCCCTTCCCGCTTATGCACACTGTCTCCTTCTCTGTCAAATAAGTAAATGAAATCTGAAAAAAAAAAATCAAAATTAAAATTAAAAAGGTCAAGAAACTTCTAGCCCCTGCTCTTTTGGATGCTCTGAAAAAGTAGTAAGTAGAGACTGGGGAAGGGAGGAGGGCTTGGCACAGTCACATCTTCAGAAGATCCCGGTCCAAGTCACTGTCCGACTACAGCCACAGAAGAACCCAGTAAAGACAACGGGCCCTTTACACCCCGTCAACCCACAGAATCATGGGAGAAAAAAAAATGGTTGTTGTCTTAAACCACAAAATTTGGGGGTGGCTTGTTATGCAACAATAGAAAACTAAAGCCAGCAGGAATGATAAAATAATTGAAGCGATCCAGAATTTAACTGGCTAAGAGATCAGACTTCAGTAACTGTCGGAAACCATTAAGTCCAACAACTCAACCCAAAAGAATTTTCCTAAATTGAAAGCAAAAAGCATTTTATTAAGGAAACCAGAAATTAATAAAAACTCTCTCTCTCTCTCTCTCTCGGGCTGTGGAAGTCTGTTGTTTAATTTAAGGAAGGCTCCAGGCTCATTTTCATCGCTTGTTTGGAAAATCGCAACAAGCCATCGATAAATTATACCTCACAAAGGAACAGCCTTCAGGTTTCAAAGCTCACCATGTTTTAATTTTACCCTTAAAATGAGAATGTGAGGTAGTTGATCTTATTCAAAGTGTAGACAGGGCGGGAGAGGTCCCCAGAAGACAGGCCCTCTGTGGTAACCTGTGGGGTTCTACCTGGCCACCCCCCAGGGAGTTCCAGGGAGGAAGAGATGCAAACTCCTGACCCATGGGGTTTGAAAGTACTGTGGAATATTTCCACTCGTGGTTTTCAATGCAGGCTCAGTGAGTATTCTCAGCAAGCTAAAAATGAGACTCCTCAGCCAAGACAACACAGAGTCCGTATGATTAGGGAACAGCAATAACAGTGGCAATTTCACCAACAAGTCCTAGTCCAAGACACTCAATGTCTTACAAAAACGTATCATTTGCTTTGCAAGCATTTATCCATGAGTGAACACAAGGGATCGTAGAAAAGAGCCGTAACAGATGCTGAGCAGTCACTGAGATTGGTTGAGTGGGGAGTCTTGCTAGGCTCCTAACGGCCAATTTCTGGGAAAATGGAACCTCGATTTCTCACAAGACCTCAGTCATCCCGGATCATGGTGGCAATCCTGATATGCATACTCCAAGTTTTCACTCCCACGCTTTGAATTTATGTCTCACATCAGGCAGGTTTAAATGACTGAGTTAATCCATCTGTAAGCTTTTCAGTATTAAAACCAAAGTATAGAGAAGAAGCACGTTGTCTTAGAGTGTTTGAGGAATCAAACCACATACTTTTAAAGATCATGAGTGCTTTTCTTGTGTTAAGAACCGAGTACCCCATGGGACACCTTGGTGGCTCAGTTGGTTGGGCTGCTGCCTTCGGCTCGGGTCATGATCCCAGTGTCCTGGGATCGAGTCCCACATCGGGCTCCTTGCTCGGCAGGGAGCCTGCTTCTCCCTCTGCCTCTGCCTGCCATTCTGTCTGCCTGTGCTCGCTCTCTCCCCCTATCTCTCTGATAAATAAATAAAATCTTAAAAAAAAAAAAAGAACCGAGTACCCCAAGTACCAAAAAGAGACTCTTAGCTATGGAGAACGCACGGGGGTTGTGGGGGGGAAGTGGGGATGAGGTAGGTGATGGGATTAAGGCGTGCCCTTGTCCTGACGGCACTGAGTACTGTGTGGAACCGCTGAGTCCCTATATTGTGTACCTGAAACTAACAGAACACTGTATGTTAACTATACTGGAATTAAGAAAAACAAAAAACACAGAAGAAACCCCAAGAGCCTGATCAGCACCTCATCTCTGTGAGGCCAAAATCGTTATGTAACTATTAGGGAGGCAGGCAGAGAATTTCTTCAGGCACCTATGAAGGAAAAGGAGGGGGGTTCTTAACCCATGGCTGCCTCCTCAGACAAAGACCTCATGGAATTTTGGTGGACATACAGCACAATTGTCTGTACCTAAGAACATTTTCCAGAGCACAGATGTTTTTCTCTTAACGGTGAAATGCTGGCTGTCTTGTCCCAATCCTTTTCAGTGCTTAGCCGATGGGACGTTTTTGGTGTCTTGTCCCCTATAACTTGGGGGCTGATGTTCACTGCTGGCTGGAAAACACATCTTTGGCAAGACAGACATGAAAACTCATCTTTGGCAGCTTACACAAAAATGTTTCCATTTTGGGAAATTCCCTGTGATAAAAATGTTTTTCTGGCCCTGGGTATACACATAAGTAACCAAAAGGACACCTCAGTAAAAGACAAAACAGATTTATGATCGCTTGCTGTGATAGTGATATGTGATTTTAAGCTCCTGAGGATTTTCCTGTTGTTTCATGTTGGAAAAAAGTTGACTCATTTTTCTGGGTAGTACCTCAGTGTTTTCATTAGGGGGTTTCTATAAAGACTTTATCTGAATCATCATAAGGAAAATTATTTCAGAGCCTGGATAAAAGTTCATCTCCCATAAACAGCCCGGGCTGCTAAAACCCGCTTGGACTTTAAAAATTACAGAGAAGCTTTAGTCCCAGGAATGCAATCTATCAAGTAAAACAGTGATTTTTTTCAAACATGACCAAGTTCAACTTGGTTCCAAAACGCAAGTTTTGGAAAAGCAAGATTGACTAAAAATGTCCAAATATTTTTAACATACTAATTAGGTTAGTTTTATTAGAATATTTTAATTTTGGGGTGTCTGAGGGGCTCAGTTGGTTGAGTATCTGCCTTTGGCTCAGGTCATGGTCCAGGAGTCTTGGGATCGAGCCTTGCATCTGGCTCCTTGATGGGCAGGGAGTCTGCGTCTTGCTCTCCCACTGCCACTCCCTCTGCTCGCACTCTCTATCAAAAAATCTTTTTTTTTTTTTTTAAGTATATTTTAATTTCCTAGCAATTACAGAGCACTTAACTGTTTACTACAAATATTTCATTAAATGCATAGATATATTCATCTGTCAATTATTATCTGTCCAGATCAGTATGCTAAATTATAATCAGGTACTCCCATCAGAAATCTCAAGGATAAACTAAAATCTCAGTAAATATCCAACTGGTATGTACAGACCACAAAATACCATTTTAATCCTTTGCAGGGGGCAAAACACAATCAGAAATCTTAAGCCTTTCGTTGTTGGTTTTGTTGTTGTTGTTGTTGTTTTACATGGTGGGAAAACAGAATTTTCCAGATAATTGTGAATGAGACATTGGTCTGTAAGACCAAAAAAAAAAAAAAAAAAAAAAAGCCTTATTTCTGTACCAGTAAAGTTCCTAACACTGGTTCCTCTTTTGAACTCATTTTGAGTTGTAAATGGAAGGTCTAAGAATCAGAAAAACACAAAGCTATTTTAAAAGCGACTTGCTCAGTATTTCTAGCCCCTGAACCTGGCAAATAACAGTAAAGTGTCAAAGTAAAACCATACATTTTCTGGGGAACACAATGGTGAAGGCCACTTCTCTCTTGGCTGTGGGCACCTAAAGTGCCTTGCCCGTCTGGGGAAGGAGAGCCTGGTGGGAGAAGCAGGCTGCACGGATCATTGTTCAAAGTCATGGCTGGTTGTGAGCACCCTGAATTGAAGTTCTAGAGAGTTCTGACATTCGAGCCATGAGATGTCCCCAAATTAGAAGCCATGTTCCAAAGTTCGTAAAATGTCTCTGTATAAAATCATACCCAGAGCTTTAGAGAATAGGTCAGACCTGCATAATTTAAATACCATCTCAAATGTCACTGTGTGAAAAACCATTTCAGAAGCACATTGTCCATTACTGCCTGAAGCAAGGATGTTTCTAAAATGGACTTTATCCATACCACACTTATTGATTTAAATATTTATTTATTTATTTATTTGAGAGAGAGAGAGAGAGAGAGAGCATTAGCAGGGGGCGGTGGCGGGGGCAGAGGCAGAGAGAGAAGCAGACTTCCCAGTGAGCAGGGAGCCCCATGTAGGGCCTGATACCAGGACCCTGGAATCATGAACTGAGCCGAAGGCAGATGCTTAACGACTGAGCTAACCAGGCGCCCCCTGATCAAAATTTGTCCCCAGGTTCCCTCTCTCTCTAGCTGGTCCTGTCCACAGCTATGAAGCTATGCTCTTGCTACAACCTGTAAGAGTCACCTGCCCCCTCTGAGAAGTGAGAATGGTAATTTCAGTTTGGATCTGGGGGATGAGGATTTTATATCAAACAGGGAGACACTCTGCCTCTCTCGGCTACTAGTCTGAGACAAGGGTGGGTGGGTTAAACCAGATCACAACCTCTGGAATTTTTAAGTTGTAGGCTCTTCCCTGGTGAACTCCTATTGCAATGTCAGTCTTCTGGGAGGCAGGCAAATTCCAGGCAAAAGAGTATGTTAAATCATGGAAATAGCGCCAATGCAAATATTTAGGGCTGGGATTTAAGTCTATTGTTTCCTGATAGTTGCTCAGCAGGTTTCTGTTTTTTCTTTTCCCCCCAATAAAATAAGATCTTTCCTTTATCATTCACATGCATAAAATTATATAGAAACAGCACACAAAAGGCTTAGAATACAAATATTCTTTGGTTTACTCATCAAGATAGCAAATAACAAAATAGCAAAAACCTTATTAGTTAAATAAAAAAGTGACATTCTTTATTTACCTATCAAACCTTATTCAATGTTGAAATGCATTTATTTTCATTCTCATGGCCCACAGCAATATGTTTTCTTCCTTTTTGGCCCTTTAAGCCCCCCTACATTATTTGGATGAGCTCATCTCTAAAATAAAGATTGTTGTACTTAGTATTGCTCATTTTTACAAGAACCATCTAGATTTTTCCTTGTGTCTCTTACAGCTGAAACATATACTAAAAGTGGAGAGGCCACCAGCATTTTCAAGAATTACCCCATTTTCAAAGTACTACCGTTGGTACTAAAAAACGGGACTCCAGTCCCGAAATATATTTGTCTATTAGACATTAGTCACGTCAAATAGAGCTGGGTCCTACAATACTGACTTCTGAGAAGCAGTTTCCTGTTTTTCTGAGTGTTCAATCTGACCGCCTTCAATTCTTGAATGTCTTAATTCTTGATGTAGACCCAATTCTTAACTGTCAGTGACAAAATCTTTAACAAAGGAACATTGAGCAAAAGGGACTTGAAAATTAAATCATCTCAAAGGGAGCAAGGAGAGAAAGAGAGGGTTTTCAGCTTTTTAACCAAGGGAGGAATACACAGCGAGGAATAATAGTGAATGAAAGTACATAACTTTCTACAGGTGAGAAATAGCCAACGTGCTAAAGACACAACAACTGACCCCCAAAAAACCACCTCTTGCAGTCTGGAGCTATCCATTTTTCTTTGTACAACTCTATTTGCATCACACGACCAGAGACACCTTTCCCACGATCTGCGAACTGTTAGGGAGGGAGCGTTTCACCAGAGTTTTTGGCAATCTGCTTTTCTTCAAATAAAACAAGCTGCATAAAACATTACTGACAACGTCAGACGCCTGAGCTGGGCACCAGTCTTTCAGAAACATAGGTCACTTTTAAAAAATTCGTTTTTCCTTCATAAATCAGCAGTGCTCTGTTTTCAAAGAAATTACGAGCGGTCCCAGTCTTAATGCACACGATCAGATGTTCTCCTCGTCCAGCATTTTGTTGACACCATCGCAGAGTTTTTGTAAGTGGGGCTTAAAATTCCCAAAGGGGTTATACAAGGCCGCTAAGAAATCACAATCTGAGAAATGGTCAAAGACGTTATTAACCCGTCCGTGCGACTTGGCCGTGAGATGACGCTGGATGATCTGGTGAAGCATCTCTCTGCACTCGTTCAGCAGGCGGGATAACACGTTCCGGTCAAAGGTGTACTCCACCTGGTGGAAGCTGACCACGGTCATGGCCAGCTGGTGAACTTTCTTCTTGAATTTCTCCATCAGCGCCAGCTCGTCTTGGTTGAACTGGTTATTTCTGTAAAGGATGGCCAGCTTGATGACTGTCTTGATGAGGTTCTTAATGATCTTCTCTGCCTCCTTCTTGTTCTGGGTGTACTCCTTGGTCACTCGGTAGAGCTCATCCAGCACCTCGCTGCTTGTGTCATCGATGAGGGTGGTGGCGATGGATTTGGACACCATCTTCCCCAAGATCTTCTTTTGTGCCTGCACGGCCAGGTTTTTGGAATTGAAGACATCTGTGGCCACTACAAAGAAGCAAATTAAAAAAAAACCAAACAGATATTAAGGACGATGTTCCTTCTCATTTTTCCACTATATGGTTGCCTTCCACCTACTGACATTGGTTTCTGTTCAGAAAAGGCCTAAAACTTTACTACACTTCTGGGCATTTGGTTCTCCTTCCTTTCATTCCTTCTTTCTTTTCCTTTCTTTCTCTTTCTTTTTAAAAGATTTCATTTACGTATTTGACAGGAAGAGACACAGAGAGAGCACAAGCAGGAGGAGCGGCAGGCAGAGGGAAAAGCAGACTCCCCACTGAGCAAGGAGCCCCATGCTGGACTCGATCCCAGGAATTAGGACCTGAGTCGAAAGCAGAAGTTTAACCGACTGAGCCACCCAGGCATCCCAGGTTCTCATTTCTGAAAAGAACAGGTTCTTTTGCATCATCATTAAGGTCTCCAGTTACTCAAGTATTTTATACCTTCTGTTATACACTCACTACTTTGTTTAGCAGTTGAAGGAGACAACCTTTCCAAAGATAACTTTTTCTGATTATAAAAACGTTACGTCTCATGAGGCAATGAAATATTATGCAGTTTCCTCCAGTTGAGTTTTATAAGAAATACATCAAAAATATAAAATCAACTCCACAACTGTCCTCTGGGCACCAGTCACCAAGAAAACTTAAAGGAACACGTTTAAATGGAAGAAGGATAAATAGCAAAGCCACACTAAGTAGCAAATTCAAGGAAGCAAATCAAAAGGAGAGCCCTGCTTTTTTTTTTTTTTTTAATTTCATTGCCATTCTTTTCTTTCTTTTTTTTTTTTTAAGATTTTTATTTATTTATTTTTCAGAGAGAGAGCACAAGCAGGCAGAGTTGCAGGCAGAGGCAGAGAGAGAGGCAGGCTCCCCGCAGGACAAGGAGCCCGGGATCATGACCTGAGCCAAAGGCAGCCGCCCAACCAACTAAGTCACCCAGGTGTCCCATGGTTTTTTGTTGTTTTTTTTTAAGATTTGTTTATTTGCCAGAGTGAGAGAAGGAGCACAAGCAGGGGGAGGGGAGCCAGAAGGATAACCAGACCTGTTCAGTCCCACGCTCGGGCCAAGTAGCTCGTGGGATACAACTCAGGTAATGCTAAGTGTTTCCTACTGACCAGGATGCCATTCATTAATATAATGGCCACATGCCCTGAAGGAAAGGCTTCCCTGAACCATAACCTCTGTCCTCATGGATGTCGATATCTAAACATCTGAAACATGAACTGAAATTGCAGAAGAAGAACCGAAATATATTTTGAGAAAGAAAAGGAAAGCAAAAAAGCATGAGAAATGGCCAACGTGTGAAGGTTTCCAAGCTGTTTCAGATTTCCATTCTATTCCTTAAAGGTGTGCAAAAGAGTGCATGGGTTAATCCACATTAAATCGTTTGTATCAAAATAACGGACACACGTAGTCACTGTTACCACATTAAGACCAGGGACCGTCTTCCGCTGCAGAACTTAGGAGATGGATTTCAATAAATAAAACCGATTTATACAGGAAGGGATACCCCCCACATTTCAGATCCATGGGAAATAACAACGATCTCAGAAACTCACATAAAGTTGGAAGGTTATTCTGTGTTGCATCTACTAGGGCCTGACACGGTCTCCCAACATCCATCTGGGATTTACTACAATGTCTATTTGATGGAAACACTGTACACTATGAAATCACCGGAAACAGTGAGAGAGGAGTAAAAATCCTCTGTGGTCCTCTCTCCAAGACCGGACTTGAAAGTCTGCACCTCTCTTAAGCTCCTTAGCTCATTGAACCTCAAAGTTCCATTTGCTTTCAAACATAAAGACAACGGGAAACGTTCTTTCATGTAGTAGCCCTTGAACCTCCCACAAGAGAAAGTGTGAAAAGCAAGGCCACGGCCAGCAAGATTGCTCCCAGTTTAGCAGGAATGGGTCTCAACCAGGACGGAGAAGCTGACTTCTGAGGCTTTCCCAGTTGTTGCCCCAGAGGAACTGCAGACCCTGCTCTAGAAACACAGCGGCCACTTCCTCCTTTCGTTCTCTTCTCTGGGTTATGTCCAGCTTGGTCATCTTTGAAAAAGAAGCTGAAGCTCTTTCTCCCCCTGCACAGGGAAGGCAAACACACAGAGGATTTCTTTCCTAGCATTGGTGAAGGCTTCCTTGGAGCCAATAGGGGGTTGCAGCTGAAAACTGCAAGCCAGGGCTGTGTGGTCTGTGATCATGCAATATGATTTCTTTTTCCCCCTTGCAAATTAACTGCCTTTAGCCATTCCTGCTCAGGCTCATTTGTCAGCTCTGCACCCTCTACCAGATCCCTTAAAGGCCTGCTGTATCTCAAGGCTAGTCCTGGATCACATTTTTCTCCTCTGCTCTACCTTACCCTCATGTGAGCTCTTCCACTCCCGTGGCTTCTGATGCCCCTCAGGTGCCAAAACTCCCACACTTAGAACTCACTCTGACCCCTTTCTGGGACTCATTTAGCAAATGCATTCAGGGTTTTCCTTTTTCTGGGCTGTTTTGCAGGCATTCCAAATGCACCATGTCTAGGATGGAATCCTTGATTCTCCCGTGTCCCCAACACAGTCCTTCTCTTTTCTGCCTTCACGAATAGCAGCCCTTCCAAGCATTTGCTCAAGCGAGGGGTCAGGGGGAGCCTGGCCATCCCCCAACACAACATCCTCTCTTTCTTGCCCTGCCCATGACCAAGAGCCTTCCATTCTCCCTTCCCTCCATCTCCACGGGTACCAGCCGAGTTCAAACCCCTTTCCAATCTCTTCTCACTGAGCAACCAGAGCCTTTCAAAATGTAGATTAGAAAAAGATGCTGACTTCCAGTCTTTGTGAACCAACGCACTTACACACTTCCTTGTTCCTGACATCCTCCTCATTTGCCTAAATTTTGATGGTCTGCCTCTCCTCCCTAGACAGTAAGCTCTCTGTGAGCCCAGATGATACATCCGTGCCCCAGAGGGGTCACCCTCTGGGCCCCCGTGTGGGCGCCTGCTCCATGGCACTTCTTACAGAAGAGGAAGCCCACTTCCCCTCTCCCTTTGCCCCACTTAAACACTTCCCTATGAAAACTTGCTGGCCTGCAAAATGAGTTTTAGATATATATGTTGGAGGGGGGGAGGTTATTTGTTTTAAAAGCTAGAGAAACAGGGGCGCCTGGGTGGCTCAGTGGGTTAAAGCCTCTGCCTTCAGCTCAGGTCATGATCTCACAGTCCTGGGATCGAGCCCCGCATCGGGCTCTCTGCTCAAGCAGGGAGCCTGCTTCCTCCTCTCTCTCTCTGCCTGCCTCTCTGCCTACTTGTGATCTCTGTCTGTCAAATAAATAAATAAAAATCTTAAAAAATAAATAAATAAAAAGCTAGATAAACAGGTATTTGTTTTACCTAGCTAGCTATATGGTTTTCTTCTCTCGCACTCAAGAGTGTGGTTTCTTTTACTGTCGTCATTCAGGTCTTTGTTTTTTGTGTTTTTGTTGTTGTTGTTATTGTTGTTGTTTTTTAAAGAATACAGACTCGTTGCACACAATGAATAAATACTGGAGGGCAATAATACAAATATTTAGTATAAAAGCCAATGCAGTGGTTTTGCCTAGCATCTGAGCCCTCTGGCTACAGTAGAAGATCAGACACAGGGTCCACCTGCTCCAAGCCCAGAGAGCTCTATGTTTAAACATGTAACAGAGGGACAGATGCAAGGTACATCCTGGGACGCCACAAAGAGTTGAAAATATGGTTTCAGTGTTTAATCAAGATGAATTCACTTGCGGCGCCTGGGGGGCTCAGCCGGTTAAGCATCTGCCTTTGGCTCAGGTCATGATCCCAGGGTCCTGGGATGGAGTTCTGAACTCGTTTTGCAAATGCATTCAAAGTTTCCCTTTTCCTTGGCTGTTTTGCAGGCATTCCAAATGCACCATGTCTACAATGGAATCCTTGATTCCTTCGTGCCCCCCAAAGTGTTCCTTCTCCATTCTACCTTCATGAATAGCAGTCCTTCCAACCATCTGCTCAAGTGGGAGGCCTGGTCATCCCCCACCACACCATCCTCTCTCTTGCCTTGCCCATGACCAAGAGCCTTCCATTCTCCCTCTCCCCACTTCCCTCCATCTCCAAGGGTACCAGCCTAGTTCAAACCCCTTTCGGGCTCCCTGCTCAGTGGGGAGTCTGCTTCTCCTCTCCCTCTGCCCCTCCTGTGCTCTCTCTCACTCTCTCACTCTATCTCAAATAAAAAGATGAAATCTTATTTAAAAATCTTTAATAAAAAAAAGAATTCACTTGTGTTTGGAAATATGTACACCCCTGACTAAGGAAAAACAATGTCATATATCAAAAACATACCAAGAACTGCCACTGGCAAGAACGTTGTATAGAAAGAGATGTAAATGCTATTTTATGCCTACTTATCTTTGGGCCCTTCCTCTATATCTCTGTATCTCCTGTCTTGGTTTAACGAAATCATCCATGTCTGCAACACTTGCTGTAAAGCAAATTGATATTCACGGAATTCCAGTTTTTAGCATCAACAACTCTAAGTTTGGAGATAAACGCTGTGTAAAAATACACTGACCCTTGTGTATAAGGGGAAGAAATGGGCTCATAAAACAAAAACAAATACAAAAACAACCCCCCCCAACCCCATACGAACTTATCCTAAAATGAATTAATGAAAATCTATAGTTTGCTGAAATTAACAGTTCTCCAGAATATTATTGCAACTAAGACACTGCTCGTCCAGTGAAGCCCTCAGGTAACTTTCCTTACAACCTCACCAGCAAGTGAATAATTTCATCACCCATCAGATTTGTTCTACTTGGAATTTTGAAGCAGTGACTGCAGATGTCCATGGATGCCATTGCTAATCCCCACCTAGTTAAACTCTGATCCAGCGGACCCAGTCTTAGGAAAGATGGAAAAGAAAACAATTTAGAGAGCATGTCTGGTTGTTGTGGGGTGTTAATAAAAGTTCCTTAAACAAATATATAAGACCTTAGCCCTCTCGTACCTGAGTAACTCCGAATCTAAATGTGGCTTAGTAAGAAACAGTGGGGATAAGGAAGTGGTCAGAGCAAAGTGTAAACAGTGTCCCAAGAAGTCAACAGGCTAAGAGTTGCCTTCCCTGCCTTGTGATCTGGTGAGCTCCAGTGGAGAAGCCAGGAGTCCTTGGAATGGCTGGCGAGGGGTCTGTGACACCAGATCTCCACACTCAGAATTCCCCAAGTAAGAAACTCCTCAACAGGAAAGAGAAGAAACAACAAACAAGAAAAAAAGAGAGGGAAAGTGCAGGGAAGGGGAGAGAGTGGCAGGCAGCAGAGGCAACAACCATGAGAGCAAGGGCGGGCCACCTTAGCCAGAGAGGAGACACATACCAGACAGCTGAACCCTCAAATCAGCCTTGGGTCACACAGAAGGAGGCCCTGACATAAAGAAACATTGTCTTAGGAGGATCAGCACACTTGGAGTCCTTCACCTGATACTAAAGGCAGATTCTGGTGTCTTTGTATTTTCCTGTCCCCAAGTGGCTGAAGACCAAGAGTATGCATCGTCACAGGGACAAGCTAGAGCATTCACTTTGGGTCTCCTGCCACCTCCAGAAGGAGTACACCCTCACTTTAAAAGGCAACATAATAGGGATGCCTGGGGGCTCAGTGGGTCGGGCGTCAGACTCTTGGATCTCAGCTCAGGTCTTGTTCTCAGGGTCTTGAGTTCAAGCCCTGCATTGGGTTCCATGCTGGGCAAGAAAAGGAAAAAAAAAGAGGCAACATAATAAAGAAAACACATGTTAGGGAAAATGGTGACTTTGAAATGGGCCGAGAAAGCGAAAAAGGAAAAAAAAAAAATCACTGGGTGGCTTTTCAGTAGAGAACCAGGAATCATAAAGTATCCTGTCTATTCCAGATTCCTTTTACTGCTCTTCAAGGAGCGACTCCATAACTGTACAACTGTACAAAACTGTACAACTCCATACTTACAACCTACAAATTGTACAGACTAGCAGTACTACAAATGCCTCTTGTCCCTAGAGATACAAATCCATTTTTTCCAGGGGACGTGCAACTGAGTCTTCATTTTCTTGTTTGCCTGTGCCCTGCTTTGGATTCTCCTGAACCAATTATAAGAGCTTACTGGCTCTTCATTAATTAGTGAGTTTCGTTAAATCTTTGGCATGCCCATTTTCTATTTTTGGGAGAGTCATGAGTTTACCTTTTAAAAACAACTTTCAATGCGTATTAGAATTTTTTCATCCATACCATTTAAAGTAGAAAAATTGCAGCATAAACCAGAAAAATTGCAGCATAAACCTTTAGCATACTAGTGAGAATTAATATACATTTCCTGTAGTAACTCATTCCACCAGGCGCCTGGAAAAGAAGGGTGTACTCATAAAAGTCCAAAGATTCTATATCTAGTGGTTCCAGGAACTGCCATACCACTCAGAGATACAGCTGAGACTCGGTTTCCCCAACTGTCAGATGAGAATAAATGATGCCCAGTTCTGGGAACTGTCCCAAAAGGACTGGACATAGACCACCTAGCGGGAGTCTCACCCAATGCCTGGCACAGAGTATACTTCTCCACAGTTTTGTTGGAAGAACTCAACAAACTAAACTTCGAATACATTCTGAAGCTTTTGAATACTGAATCACATTCGGTCAGAATTAATCAACTCCTTCTGGACAAAATATGCAGCTGAGAAATGCAAAACACCAGATGGTTGTGTGAAAACAGAGACCTCAGTTTAATAAGGAGTTACATTTCCTTTTCCACGATGACAATATATTAAGGCTTTCTCATGGAATTTCTCTTTTTTTAAGGTGTTGAATCTCTTGTTCACATCTGATAGGTAGTGTAAGGGTATTTTGTCCAAAACAAACTGACCAATGGAGAACAGAATCGAAGACAAGAGGAGAGAAAGCATCACTGCCCGTGCAAAACTGTGCAACTGGAAGAGATGCAGAGAAAATGGACCCAAAGTAAAGTCAAAGCAAAAACCCACAACTGGCCACCAAGATTACCCCAAAGAGCACAGCATCTCCTGAGGAGTCTGTGAACCAGAGAACCAGCAACCCAAAGGCAGGGCAGAAAGCCAAGTAAGAGCAGCATGAAGTAGACAGAAGGCTCCAGGTTAGGAGTCCCGAGTTGTAAATTTGAGTGCAATTTAATTCTTAGAACCTCAGTTTTCTCATCCGCTAAGCGGGACCTCATTTCAAGTCAGTATGGCTTGGAGGAGAGTTAATGAGTTAGGAATCCGAAAACACGCAGCCACAGGCTAGGATCGTGACCACAGAGACTTGTTCCCTTAGTTAATACCCACTGAAATGGAGGAGCAGGGATTCAAACCCAACCTAGACACTCACTGTGTTCTCTCTCCTCGTAGGTCCCGATGTTCCCTGTTTTCCGAATTTGTAGACAAGAGAAATTACGTCCTAAAGAAAACACTCTGAAGCCTTTCCCTGTGTGATCTCGGGCTGTTTCTGCTGTTTGAATTCTGGAATCTCTTCATCATGATTTTAGGATCAACTCCACGTCCTTGACTCCTGTGGCTTCGCGGTGTGATGATTTTAAAATTGAAAATGTAATTTCCTGAGTCTCAGCCCCTTTAACTTCATATTAGACTTCATCTCTGCTCCTCTGCAGTCAACTTGCCAAAGGAATCATGCGATGCCTTGATTTTTTTCTGCATGGCATAAACTCTGGCAAGATGTCTCTTCTGCCTCTAGCTTCACCCAGTATCAGGATTGGAAGAAAGGCTGGTGATATTTATATGAAGTAGACCCCAAAGAATGTCTGTCTTGTAAATATTAGTACAGATGATACAAGAATAGAAATGACTTTTGTGGTTACCCAAAGTCAGACTGAGAGGTTCATGGTCACGAGGACTCACTGGCTAGCTACTGAATTTTGAATGTTTATTCAATGATCCCCAGAACCATCCAGAATCTGCATTATCTTATTGAAGCTTCACAACAATCCCAAGAGGGAGGTTGTTATTGTCCCCATTTTACAGATAAGGCCATTGAGGTCCAGAGAAATTAAGTTACTTTCTCAAGGCCATATTGTCAGTAAGTGGGAGAGATGAGCTTGGACCTAGATATGTTCAACTTCACGCTATTCTCTCAAGAGTTACATTACACGACATGAGCTTTTAAAAAGAGGCTTCTTCTTGAAGATATGGGAAAACCTAATATACTCAGCAAAGCAACATGAAAGGAAGGGAAAGAAAACAAAAGCAAGAGACTAGTTCTCCTCTGGTGAAGGAAACAGATTCCATATAAAGAAGATGAAACCAGCTGGGTCTAAAATAGCTTGTCTTTTCAGGGAAAACCCTGAGCAGTTTTTAAACATTTTTAAAAGATAATGTTAGGAAACAAAAAAATATGCTTACACTGCACAAAGGCCAGATCTAAATAGATAAAGCAAAAAGTCTCCCAGCTTTGCCCTCCAACAATATAGTCCGGACCCCAACTCCTGCTTCTCAGAGGTGAAAAGTGTTCTTAGATTTCTGGGACCCTTTCAGAGTCGGGCTTTTTCATGCATAGACAAGAATACACAGAACAGATACTAAGCAGTATGAAGAAGTCTTACAGGCTTGCAATTCTTAAGAAACACAACTTAAAAAAAATTTTTTTTCACGTTGGCTCCACACCCATCATGAAGCCCAATGCAGGGACTGAACTCACAACCCTGAGATCAAGACCTGCACTGAGATCAAGAGTCTGATGCTTAACTGACTGAGCCACCCAGGCATCCCAAGAAATGCAACTTTTGAGTGAAGACAGACAAACTGTGTGAGTGTCCCTAGTTCCATGCGAGACTGATACAAAATGGTAGCTGCTAGGGGGACATGGCTGTTAACAGCACTACGAGTCCTTCCGTGAGCAATGAGAAGGTAGTGAGTATGAAACACAGATCTTTATTTAATGGAGGTGAACAAATGTCATGATTAGGGCAATCACAGATTATCATGGAAATGGAATACCTCTGAAAAGAGGGCTATTAGTCACTACCCCACGACAACAGACCTGTGACTATCCCAGGGAGGTTTAAGTGGTCACTGAAGATGATTTATGCACTGAAGACACTCAAATATTTAGGACCCAAGAAATTTCTTGGGAAACCTCACGAAAGCAGTAGCCAGCTTATCTTTCAAATTATGTTAAAAACAAAACAAACCAAAACCCAAAAAACCTAGCTCTTTAAGAAGTTTAAAAAAAAGTCTAATGAGGAACAACATTCTCTCTGGTGAAAGAAATCTGGGGGACAGTGTATACTAAGGTACCCCTTAAGAGGCGCAAAAAGCATTAATAACATTAAAGTCTGGAGGATTAGTAAAACAGTCAAGAAACACCATAACTTTATTTGCCCAAGTTTTCCAAATGAATTACAGAAAGGTCCCATATTTGTACAAATTTGTAGGATAAGGTTGGTGAAAACTACTGGCTAACAAATTGACTTGTTATCCCTCTGGAATGAATTAACAATTGTATTGTGCACATAGCAGAGGGCAAGACAGGTGGCTGGGCAAAGCCAGGCAATGTGAGCACAGACTCCAGAGCCATACTGTGTGGGATGGAAGTCTGGTTCTGCCACTGAGTGCAGTGTCCCTGGGGCAAATTACCCAATGGTTCCATGCCTCAGTTTCCCCATGTGCAAATGAGGCCACCTAAGGTTTTTACAAGGATTTGGTAAGAGTGACCCATATAAAGGGAGAACATGAACCCAAAGACATGAGGCATTCCACAAAACTTCTGTTGAGTGTTTGTTATGTATCAGATACTATGGTTTCAATGATAAATACCAGTATCCCCGCTCCCCAGGCCCTCAGGGTGCCGGGGTGGGGGGTGGGAGGGATGGGGGGTGGGAGGTGCAGAACGCACCATGACTAGGTTTATAACAGGAGCCTGTAAACATGCAACAGTAGCAAAGAGAGGGAACATTCATTTTGCAATCATGGAGGGAAGCTAGGTTTGAAAAAGTTATCACTGAAGGAGACTGACCCAAAACATTGACCTTGAAGGAAAAAAAAGAAGATTCTGCCTTCCAGAAATAAACATGACCATATTCCAGAGCTGATCTATAGAATCTGCCCCCCCACCCCCCTCAGCTGGAGAGGGATTAACAATTCTGCCAGGAGAGCTGTATATCTCCGGTCAGGAGCCCAAAGATATGTGTAGATCCCATAGATTTTAGAAAAAATGGAAACACTGAGTATAACATGTTGTCTAGGCCAAGAAAACTCACAGCACAAAGATGCTCCATTTTCAAGAGGATTAGTGGCAGGGAGGGGACATCTACAGTGGGTATCTGGGTCAGGAATGTCAATGACACAGGCCACCTGCCTTAGGAGAATCTAGAAGCTTCTTAGAAGTGCAAACTGCCCTCCCTACTGAATCAGAATCCCCAGACTACAATCTAAGAAGCTGCATTTATGAGAGGCACCCTATGTAGTTTGGATATATAAACACTGAAGTGTACTCCCAGAATGCTACACTATAAAAGGATCAGTCAGGGGGACCTGGGTGGCTCAGTGGGTTAAGCCTCTGCCTTTGGCTCATGATCTCAGGGTCTTGGGATGGAGGTCTGCATCTGGCTCTCTGCTCAGCAGGGAGCCCACACCCCCCTCACTGCCCATCTGCCTACTTGGGATCTCTCTTTCTATCTCCCTCTGTCAAGTAAATAAATAAAATCTTTAAATAAAATAAAATAAAATAAAGTGTTCAGACAGACATACTTCGGTCACACAGGCATGCTCTAAGTAGACCCTGTATGGATTTAATTCCCTCTCAAAAAATTTTTGCCAAAAAGTAGATGTGGGCTTGTGCACAGAATCCAAAGAAAATGTTTTAAGAATAGAGCTTATTGTAGTAAAGCCTCAGAGAATTTTAATGCTATGTCCAAGAGAACAGAGAAGTTAGTCTCTCTTAAATGTTACTTAAACTAAAATTTGGACAGGTCCTCACTCTATCACTCATACAGGTTTGAAATAAAATAAAAAATGTCCTACAAGCATTTATGCAAAAGTGACTTTAGTGAACTGTTCTTCTTTTAAATTAAGTGAACACTTCCTTATTTATTATGTTGGATTAAGATAGGTGATGGTTCTCTCTCTCTCTCTTTTTTTTAAGATTGTATTTATTCATTTGATAGAGAGATAGTGAGAGCAGGAACACAAGCAAGGAGAGTGGGGTAGGAGGAAGCAGGCTTCCCGTGGAGCAGGGAGCCCGAAGCAGGGCTCAATTCTAGGACACTGGGATCATGACCAGAGCCAAAGGCAGACACTTAACTGACTGAGCCACCCAGGTGCCCTGGTGATGCTTCTCTTAAAGATTTTTCAATTAAGTTGGATTTATTTACACATTTCTCAAGGGCATGAAACCTTTCCACTATTGATAAAATCCCATCTTCTGCCAGAGTGTGGAGGAAAATCCTCTAAATAAGCTCTATGATTTTCTTTTATTTTTTTTTCTTAAAGATTTACTTATCCATTTTAGAGAGAGAAAAAGAGAGAGCACGAGAGAAAGCATTTAAAAGAGGCACCCTAAGTGGTTTGGGTGGGGCAGGGAGGACAGGCAGAGAGAGAGAGAGAGAGAGAGAGAGAATCTCAAGCAGACTCCCCGCGGAGTGCGTAGTACAGAGTGAAACATAGGGCTCAATCCCAGGACCCTGAGAACATGACCTGAGCCAAAACCAAGTTAGATGCTTAACCAACTGAGCCACCCTGGCACCTAAGCTCCATGTTTTCCCTCCCTGCGAGGGGCTCTGGCTCCTGATGAATATTTACACACATGCAGTGCTTAGAAAATCAGTAATGGGTTTTTAAATCCAGCACATTAAAAAAAAAAAAAATCCAGCACACAAGAGTGTAGTTTTGTTACTGCATCAGACCCCAAAACGGGCATCAGTAGTCCACGTAGCCCTTCTGGTTTCATCAGGTGGCTCTTGGTTAAATACTATGGACAATCAGACAATAAAAGTACAGCTGACATTTGTGTAGCACTCTGAACTTTGCAAAATACTTTCCCAGTAACACTTTTTGTGTTGATCAAACTGTTCTGGGTTAGTCCTCTTAGCACTTAACCCGGAGGCAACCAGGTGAGAGAGAGCCAAGATTTGGAAGTCAAAGGACATGTCCAAGGACATGGCAAAGTCAAGGTTCGCTGATTCAGCCTCAGACACACAAGCGCTCCATAAGCAAAGTGCATCTCAATGGTTTTCATTGCTTATGAATTGTCCATCAAATGCCATGATGTGGCTGAGCCAGCTTTAGAATCCCACTTCTTTTCTTTTTCTTAAAGATTTTATTTATTTGACAGACAGAGATCACAAGTAGGCAGGCAGAGAGAGAGGGAGGAAGCAGGCTCCCTGCTGAGCAGAGAGCCCGATGTGGGGCTCCATCCCAGAACCCTGAGATCATGACCTGAGCCAAAGGCAAAGGCTTTAATCTACTGAGCCACCCAGGTGCCCCCCCACTTCTTTTTTTAAAAAATATTTTATTTTTATTTATTTGATAGACAGAGATCTCAAGCAGGCAGAGAGAGAGGGTGGGGGGAAGCAGGCTCCCCTTTGAGCAGAAAGTCTGATGCAGGGTTCGATCCCAGGACCCTGAGATCATGACCCAAGCTGAAGGCAAAGGCTTAACCCTCTGAGCCACCCAGGCGCCCCTAAAATCCCACTTCTTAGAGCTTGTCTGCTTCCCAGGAGGAAGCAACTCCTTGAAAAGGAAAAACAGAAGGAGCACATGTCTTCTACAGTCGAGAACTCAGAAAAGCTATGCATCTACCCTCCCCCTCTCCCTCCCTGCTTGATCTAGTCCAGCTCACCCTTTACAAGCAGCCATGTCTACCATGGCTTTTCCAAATCCAGAGGCAGAAGGATCTCTCCAAATCTCCAAGAGAAAAAAAAATCTCTCCTTTTAATGTGATTTTCTGCCTTGTGGTTGAGTTAAATTCCAATATTATCATACTTGATTATGATTCCTGTCCACTGAGGGAGCATGTCTGTTCATCTTGGTGTTCAAATATGCCCTCTGACCGGCATGGAGTGACCTTTGTGGAACCTATCAATATTTTTTTACATCAATTCATGAAGATGTGTCAGGAGATCAATTCAATTTCACATATCTAATGCTTCACAAATAAGTTTACTTGTATTTCATGGACAAAAACAGCCCTCCCAAGGAGACGTAAAATAGTTTTTTGTTTTAAAGGAGAGGAATCAGGGCGCCTGGGTGGCTCAGTGGGGTAAGCCTCTGCCTTTGGCTCAGGTCATGATCCCAGGGTCCTGGGGTCAAGCCCCGTATTGGGCTCTTTGCTCTGCGGTGAGTCTGCTCCCGCCCGCCTGCCTCTCTGCCAATTTGTGATCTCTGTCAAAGAAATAAATAAATAAAATCTAAAAATAAATAAATAAATAAATAAATAAAGGAGAGGAATCTACATAAAAGACATGCATTTTCCTTTTCTGTCTCCCGCTTTTCTCCTCTGTCCTTTGCCAAAACATACAGAATAACCAGCCACTTTGTTTGGAAAAGTGACCATATTTAGCTAACTCAATCCCTACAGCAAATGTTCTGGAATCTTCCATGCAAATATCCCAAACCCATCTGTTTGAGTATTTTAGGAGGAGTAACCTCTTGGCCTCAGCTCGGGCATCTCTCAAATATGCATTTTGGCACAACCTCCCAACATTCTTGTCCAAACTTATCCCCCATAAATGTATTAAATGAGTTAAGCTAGTGAAGCATTTTATAGCCATGTCAGTGTCTTAGACTAGATCCCACTGATGGCAAGCCAAAGGTGAGATGAGATTTGCTGGGCCCAAAGGTAAAGCATCTCAGATCCACCGAAGCGCTGAAATTGTTGGATAAAACCCTGATAAAACCCCAGAGGTTTCCAGAAGCAGTACTGCTTACTCCTAGGTACTTCCGGCTTGACACTTCGCTTTCCATGAAGTACTTTCTACCTTTCTTACTAAACTTTTCTCCTCTGCTCCTCTGTGTTTCTGATTTTCTTTGAACAATCATAAGATCTAACCAAAACAGGTTTACACTCCCACATGGCAACATTGGTCTTGAGGTAAACCGTGGCTGCTGCCTTGAGAAGGAGACCACCCTTCCCAGTATACCACAGGCCCTCCTAGGTGATCTCCACGTGTGTACATTCATCTCCCGCACTCTCCACCCATTGGCATGGACGACTCCTTCCTTACAGAAATAAATATGACTATACGTCAGAGCCAACCTATACAACTCCTACTGGTTCTTCAGGAATTAAAAATTCTAGGTTTTGTTTCATTTTTTTAGTAATCTCTGCACCCAGGTGCCTCGTTAGCGCAGTAGGTAGCGCGTCAGTCTCATAATCTCTGCACCCAACTTGGGACTTGAACTTCTGGCCCTGAGATCAAGAGTCTCACACTCTTCCAAATGAGTCAGCCAGATGATCCAAGAGGAGCGTTTGTATGTATGTATGTATGTATTAAAGATTTTATTTATTTATTTGACAGAGAGATATGCAGTGAGAGAGGGAAGACAAGCAGGGGGAGTGGGAGAGGGAGAAGCAGGCTTCCCGCTAAGCAGAAAGCCTGACATGGGGCTCGATCCCAGGACCCTGAGATCATGACTTGACCCAAAGGTAGATGCTCAACACCCCACGAACTAGAAATTCTGCCCAGCAGTGTACCTGAATGTCAGACAGTGAAGGATCTGTGTGTGTCCTACAGATTTTACAAAGAATTTAAATAGAAATTATAGATAGCCAGTGAAGGTCCAAGGGGGGTTTGCTGGAGGAAATGGTGGGAAGGTTAAGAGCAATAATGACTTGTTTTCATAACACCTGTTATGTAGTCCTTCACTTCAGGAAGCTATAATTGCACACCCAAATCTCCCCCTTTTATCTACAGAATGTGCTAACTGGGTCACAGACAGGTGGGGAATTTGCCACATTTATCAGTGTCCTAAGAGAAAGCTGAACAGGGATTTTCCATACCAGTTTGGGGCTCTCCACAGATAGCAGACTTTTAGCAGAAAAGCTTTCTCCACTTATTGAATCATTCATTCATTGAACACATTTCGCGGAGGACCTACAGGGTGCTCTTTGGGGCAAGTGCATGCTCTCAAGAGGCACATATTTACACACATGTATAGAAGACCTAAGATACAAAATAACAAACATGTATCAAAACGTCAGGTTGTGACAGAAGCTAGAAGAAAACAAGGGTATGTCTGTGTGGGTGCATGCATGCGCGCGTGTGTGTGTGTCTGTGTGTCTGTGTATGCACATGCATGCAGTGGAGAGGAGCACCAGGGGAGGGTGGGGGGGAAGCTATGCTATCTCATCCAGGGTAGTCAGGGAAGTCCTTTCTGAGAAGGGTGACATTTAAGCAGAAATGTGAAGGAAGAAAGGGGGAGCCCTCTTGGGGGATATCTTATCCAATCCCCTATGGTCCATCCCAAATAATCACCCCTTCTCTTAAGGCTTTATTGACTAACACAGTCAGAAATGTTCTCTCCAGTCTCTAACTCTCCCTGTAAACTGCATTATATCATATTTATTTGCTTCCATGTTCCCTGAAAGTTAAACCCTTGGGATTGGCTATAATTTATTACTTATTCCTTGACGTAATAAATGCTCAATTAATCTTTACGAAGTATCTGCTGGCTTTAAAAATTCCCAAGTCCTTTTGGAAGGGGGAGGCAAGAAAGACAGGGGAGGCATGGGGGACAATATTGCCTTTTTTATAAGACATAAGCAAAATACGAGATATAAATCAATTATACTACTATTCATTAAGTATCATATCTCAAATACCCATACTAAGAAACAAACACTGCAATGTCAACCTTTGGAAAAAGTTTATTCTAAAAGAGTCAGTTCAGCTATCTTTAGTCAAATAAAGATAGGCATCTAAAACAGTCATCTTTTGATAATATTTGGAACTGGTAAGGTTTATTAAACAACCCACATTCTGCAGCGATAGTAACATAAATCTGTTTCTAGGACGGATGTTGCTTCTTAAGACAAGAGAGGCCTATTTTTTAGAATAAATGTAAAAGAAATTGGAAATTTTGAAAAGCATGAGCTCTCTTGCCTTTGCTAGTTTATTACGGAAGAAAGAAAGAGTTGAAAATTAAGTCAGGATATATTGTAAAACCTTTAAGTTCTCTATTTTACTCTTATTGTAATTGGCTAATTTAAAATTATATTTAGAATTAAAAATAATAAAGCTCTTTGAAAACCAAAGAGACAAATAGTTATATTAAATTAATTATAATCCTTTGATGTTGATGACATGTACTTGGTATATTAAACTCACTTTTCAGTTAAAGAAAATAACTAAAAAGGCCATTATAGTCATTCTCTTCTAAGAACTGAAAAACGGTTCTCTAAATATATGAGCTTGCTGTCCTTGAGATGAATTACTTCCCTAATGGTAGATATTTGGGTAAAATAAACTTTGGCAAACAACATAACTTATCAATTTTACGACCGGCTGCCAACTAACAACAAAATAAATCACTTCTTTAAAATACTTTGGCCTGGGGCGCCTGGGTGGCTCAGTGGGTTAAAGCCTCTGCCTTCGGGTTCGGTCATGATCTCAGGATCCTGGGATTGAGCCCCGCATAAGGCTCTCTGGTCTGCAGGGAGCCTGCTTCCCTTCCTCTCTCTCTGCCTGTCTCTCTGCCTACTTGTGATCTCTGTCTGTCAAATAGATAAATAAAAATCTTAAAAAAAAAAAAAAAAAAAAACTTCAGCCAGGCATGCCTGGGTGGCACACTCAGTTAACCGACCAAATCTTGGTTTCAGCTCAAGTCTGATCTCTGGGTTGTGGGATCGAGCCCCCAGATGGGCTCCATGCTCAGCAGGAAGCCTGCTTGAGGATTCTCTCTCCCTCTCCTGCTGCCCTTCACCCCCATGTGCTTTCACTCAAGTGAATAAATAAAATTTAAAATTTAAAAAGATAGAATAATTTGGGTGTCCACACCTTCTCATAGCTTTGCCTTTTTATCCAGACAGTTTGGTGCTCCAGAATTAAGGCTACTATTTCTCTTCTCACCACCCCTCTCACCGGCCCTCTTTTTAGAGATACAAGAAGGCATGGAGACCAGAGGTGGAAACACAGAGGTCTAATAGCGTCAACACAGGGTTATAAGGTTAACTTCCTTAAACTCACTGCCTCTGTCTCCCCTGTGGAAAAGTGCTTTTTTTTTTTTTTTCTTAAAGATTTTATTTATTTGACAGAGAGAAATCACAAGTAGATGGAGAGGCAGGCAGAGAGAGAGAGAGAGGGAAGCAGGCTGCTTGCTGAACAGAGAGCCCGATGCGGGACTCGATCCCAGGACCCTGAGATCATGACCTGAGCCGAAGGCAGCGGCTTAACCCACTGAGCCACCCAGGCGCCCCGAAAAGTGCTTTTTGTTGGGATTATCAAAAGTAGAGAAGAGTAACTTCTCTATTTAAAAAGGAGATTACATACTTTGGGCTGGTAACATGATTTGGTTGGGTATCCATAATGTGTTTTTCTTTTTCTTTTTTTAAATTATTTTTCAAGATTGGTTGATATATTTATCAGAGAGAGAGTACGCACAAGCAGGGGGAGAAGCAAAGGGACAGAGAGAAGCAGGCTCCCCGCTGAGCAAGGAGCCCCATGTGGGACTTAATCCCAGGACCCCAGGATTGTGATTTGAGCTGAAGTCAGACACTTAACCGACTGAGCTACCCAGGTATCCCATGTTTTTCTTCTTAAAACTGAGATAAAACTCAAAGAACATTATGCACCACCATCACCATTTTAATAGTGTACGATTAAGTGATTCTCCTTATGAACCATCACCACCATCTCCTTCCAGAATATTCTCATCACCCCCAAAATGGGCCCTCATCATGTTTTAATTTTTTTTTTTCAATTCATTAAAAACATGCAAAAGTTGGGAGCATTGGCCTAAAAATTCACATTCCAGCTTCTCAAGAAAAACCGGACCTTCTGACAACATTGGGGCTGGTGGCAGCGATGCAGGCAGGAACCAGCCCTCCAGTTCAACACCTGGCCAGGAAATTACCCAAGGCCTGTGAGTTAGCCACCCCTGCTTTAAATGATCAGGGACTTAAGCCATTCTGAATCACTCTTTGGAGAGCCTTGGGTGTGACTCCAACCGATTCTGCTCCTAACAGCCCTCTGCTCCCTAAGCGGACAATCAAGCTGAGCGAGAAGGCAGATTCCTAGCTCTGACTCTCCAATGGCTTTGTGGGTTCTAGCAACTTTTTTCTACATTTCTTTCTGAAAAAGCCAGAGTGTGTTAGCAGGGGGAGGGGCAGAGAGGGAGAGAGAGACTCGCCAGCAGACTCCCTGCTGATCACAGAGCCTGACACAGGGCTTGATCTCAGGACCCCAAGATCATGACCTAAGCTGAAATCAAGAGTCTGCTGCTTCACTGACTGCGCCACAAAGGTACCCCCAGCAACTTCTTCATTCACCTTTTCCTCAAAATGCCTTGCATTTCCCACCCCACGACATTTGTTGAAATCTCTCTTTTCTACCTGAAAAGTCATCCCCTATTTACCTGGGTGACATCCTCAACCCCTGTCCCTTGAGGACCACCTTCTCAACGTGCTTTCGTTTTCTACTTACTATTGTATTTTATTTCCCTGTGATTGCTTAATATAGTATTAAACAAGGAATATTTTTCAAAAAGGGAATTATATGTTATGTGAATGGTAAGGTACTATTCCTTTACCTATATCATAAGGATAAAAATAATTTAAAAATTTTAATGATAAAAATTAATTAGATGAGGAAAAAAGCCAATACCATTCATTTTTAACCAACCAGAAATCGTTGCCTGCAAAAGGCCACGAGCCCCGTGTCTACCTGCATGGTACAAAAGGGGGTGAGTCAGGATGAGTAAGGTAACAAAGGTCACAGAGCCTCAAACACAGACATTCCCTTTGGATGACGCAAGCGTTCCAAGGGAACTGAAATGGACAGATCTTCTGTAATATGACAAAGATCATTTAACTCTATGCCTCGAGCCTCCTAAAATAAATCACTGATCACCAATGGAATACCCACCATACTTGGGGAAACAAACACAAACAAAGCCCCTCCCTCCCAAAGCCTCCTGCCTGTGGGAACCATCTTAAGAGCTGTGCCCGGATATCTCAGCCAGAGAGAGCCCTTCCTTACCCTCTCTAACGCGGAAGTGGTATTCCCCTTGCATGTATTTCCATATGGGCAGGGCTAAGAGCTCCGACACTGAAAACTGCTCAAGGCTACAGAACAGACCTTCCACACTGCAAATTCTTGTCTGGTGAAGGCTACCAGCATGAACTTAACATCTGGTCAGATTCCTGACGTAACGCCTGTTTTGACCATGTCCTAGTAGATAAAGGGACCAGCCAAGTATGGTGATAGGCATGGGGATAAACGCTTGCATTTCTTTGTCCTTTCTTAAATTTAGTGGTATGATAAACACTGAACATGACTATCGGGGAGTCATTCTTGGTGTGCTAAGTAAGAGGTATTTGTTTTAGGTCGTTGTTTTAAAGGTTAGTAAGTAAGTATGCCTAGCTGGCTGATGAGGGTGGGGAAGTGGGTAGTGAGGCTTTGTATCTGGAGGGGGCAAAGGGGCTGAGCACTTTCTGTGATGACTCCAGGTATGTGTGACTGGGAATAATCAGTTCACTCTACCAGGGTCAACTTGATAAAGAGACAAAGAACAAAGATCCCCATTAGCAAATAAAAGCAGAGTTAACACACCTCACATTTTTAAAAAAATACGAAAGATAACTTAAGATGATCAATTTGCAGTTTTTGGTATCTAGAGCGATTTTCTAAGTACTTTTGCCTTGTATGATCTGTGGAACTTCAGGTGATAAGGCTACAAATGTAATTATACTAACTTAAATGATTAGCCAGATTTACAGTCATATCTTTGGGAAATATTACTGATCATATCAAG
Organism: Mustela nigripes; assembly: GCF_022355385.1. NCBI lineage: Eukaryota > Metazoa > Chordata > Mammalia > Carnivora > Mustelidae > Mustela > Mustela nigripes. The sequence continues at coordinate 140,502,513 of NC_081568.1, forward strand.
CAGTTATTATTATAGTAAGTTCTTCATAAGTCACAGAACCTTCAACAAGAACACTGTTTCCAAGGAGAAAGACAACCTCCTTGACTTGAAATTTTCTTATTGACATGATTTTTAATATTTTCCCTGCTACAAAAGGCAGAAGATATCTTAGAAAAACAATAATGAATTTACTTCCAAGATGTGAGACAATGTGTACTATAAAGAGTACACGCTTAGGAAAAAGATGAATCAAGTCTACAGAGGTATGATTGGAGTCAGTTTCCAAATCTGAAAATTTACCCTAACACCAAACAGTTTTCCTCTTATCTCCTGTTGATTTTCCATTTATTCCATTTAGTCTATGCCCCTGCTTTGAAAAGGAGGGTGAGTAGAGTTAATGGATTTGGGAAAAAGAAAGGGGGGGTGCCTTTTCTCTTATGTTTTCGGCATCTATCTTTAATGCTGTTTGTTGAACTTGGAATGAGGGAAACAGATGTCACTGTTGGACATAAATGTCATCTCATACGGTATTTTTAAGCTGTCAGCTGTACACTTGGGCTTTATGTAGACGATGAACAAGTGCTTCTCTGTACCTTTATTTCCCCGAAACGTACAAATATACAAATGCCAGAACTCCACCCACATTCCAATGAGGGGCACATTCTATAGCAAATACCCAAAATGAATTTCTGTTATATTCTCCCTGCTGGTGAATCAGAATAAAAAAAAAAAATTTTTTTTTCATCATGTCCTACAGAATAAAATAAAACCATGTGACAAGTTGCCACCACCAAAATATAGGAACTATGTTTAAGTGAGTGTATAGAGATTCTAGCTAACAACAAAAGCAATTTAATTCTTGAATAGCAAGTGTCTAGGATCTGAGTATGTTTCTTCCATTACATTGATATCGACACAAAACAAACCCATCTTAGATACAAGCAAAAAGAAAGAAAGAAAGAAAGAGAGAAAGAAAAGAAAAGAAAAGAAAAAAAGCTATAGAATTCTTGGATTAAGATTCCAGGTTCCAAAAGTGGGCCTTAATACTATCCCAGCTCTCTAAGGTCTTAACGGCATCTAACAAAGTACGGAGGAGTCAGGGGTTGGGTCATCTTTTCTTGAACTGACTTCTGGCTCATTGCATTTTGATGGAGCGTAAAAAATCTGAAATATTTTAGTACATGTTTTTTTTTTTTTTAAATCATTAGGGGTAGTGAGGAGAGGCCTGGAACTCTGGCTGAAGACTGGTGTTGTGAGAAGAGATCTTGATAATGGCCTTGTCTTTTTCCCTGGCCTCAGTGCAAAATGGCAGTCCAATCCTAGAAAGACCACTGCTTTGGTCTCGGAGGAAAGATTTTTTTCATGCATGATTCAGATCATGTTGACCGGTAGCTTGCCTTTATCACTCATTATTTGATAGAACCTCAGGGCATAGATGTTGATGGTTTAAAGCACGCAGGGGCCTTTAACCTGCTGTCAAAGTCTGATAAGGCCCACTTCTCATCTTCTGGGTATAAACTAACAAAGGAAAGCTGGAACTTTAGTTGCTCAAAGCATTAAATCAGGTTTAAAGGCCTATTTTACTCAGCCTAAAGAATTTTACACATGAATTTACCCATGCTTTCCCTGTTTTCCAATCAAGTAATAGCTTTCTCTTCTCCTAAGAGTTGCTTTTTATTTTAAAGTAGACTTAAGAGTAATAAGCTTCTCTAGGCTGATCCATGTCCCAGTGGCTAGAATTCAGGAAAAACCCCATAGGAACATAATTCTAATGAGCCGAAACAGAAAGATGCTTCTGTGGCAGAACAAACAAAACCCCCAAAACAGTGGGGAGGAAAAAAACCCAGACATTTCAAACACAAGGGTTGCCTAAAACCACTCCTTCTTCCATTGACCCAGAAGTGGTTTGTTTTTTTTTTTTTTAAGATTTTATTTGTTTATTTGACAGAGAGACAAGGAGAGAGGGAACACAAGCAGGGCGAGTGGGAGAGAGAGAAGCAGGCTTCCTGCTGAGTAGGGAGCCTGATGCAGAGCTCGATCCCAGAACTTTGGGTTCATGATCGGAGCTGAAGGCAGATGCTTAATGACTGAGCCACCCATGTGCCCCCTGAACCCAGAAATGTTTTGATAATAAAGACCATCTGACCCATATTTGAAAGACAATTCTCCAGTTACCATTACTTTTCCAACAGAGTAAGAAATTATCCTATTAGGGCCTCTAATATCCTGAACTGACCTGGTCTGGTGAATGCCCCCTCATGCGTCTACACTGAGCTTCAGTCTGACCTCTGTATTTAAAACACCAGCCACTGGGTGCCTGAATGGCTCAGCAGGTTAAGCCTCTGCCTTCAGCTCAGGTCATGATCTCAAGGTCCTGGGATCAAGCCCCCTGTCAGGCTCTCTGCTCAGCAGGGAGCCTGCTTCTCCCTCTCTCTGCCTACTTGTGATCTCTCTCTCTCTCTGTCAAATAAAAAAAAAAAAAAAAAAAAAAATCTTAAAAATAAATAAATAAATAATTGGGGAAAAAACCAAACCAAAACAAAAAAAACCACCAGCCAGGAAACCAAACATCTCCCACATGGCCTCAAAGGGAACCAGCAAGAAGAAGGGCCTACCAGGCCTTCTTAAATACCCTCCACATGCACCATACACTCTGTCCATCAGCTGCTGTAACCATGTATGGCTCAACCTGTCACTGAGTACAATGCCGTTCTGTACCTAAAATCCAGACAGCAAGGACAAATGATGAATCATCATCTATGGTTTGGATGATCCGTGAATCTCACAAGAAGAACAGAGAACTTAATGCTGCAAAATTTTACCCCTGGACCATATGTCTATTCTCACACTCCATCAGTCATCAAACACTTTCTGTTTGCCTACAATGTGCCCACCCATCATAAAGACTAGAAGAGTCTTTCCACTACATGAGTCTCAATCATTACAAAAGTAAAGGAAACAAACATTTTCGATGAAGGAATCATTTTAGTTGATGAAAAATTGTATTGTATAAACACTTCCCTTGCCCTTTTGAAAGCATCCTCCTACAACAGGTAGAGGGTATTGGAAGTACAAATACAAGAATCCTGTATTTTCAAAAGACTAGGTTTTTATCAAACTCTAACCCAAATCAGAGCAGAGGCCGCAGACTCTGTCCTACCACAGTCTTGCTAACAGAGGAGGAGATAATGAAGGGGAAGAATAAGAACAAGCATTTCAGAATCACAGCCACTTTCGACCCAAGTATGGTCATCATGACCTTGTTCTTTATGGGTCTGTGACTTGTTTTTAAATTTGGCAAATGAAGCTTCATTGTCCCAAATAATCATTACAGCCTTTACCCTAACCCAAACGAAAAACAGGTGCATGTATTTTGTATTTTAAATCACCACTCCCTGGCCAGCTTTCTTATTTGAAAATCAAATAGGTGCTTGGAGACTAATACTTTCTCAGAGTTAAGGATTCAGAGAGAGAAACACTTTCCATTGTTGCCACAGGTGCTCTCATCTAACAAATGCTGTGTCTAATTTAGCGTTTCCAGCAATGACGTTAAAGAATGAAAAGATGCTAAAAAAGATGCTCAGGATAAAAAAGAGAGGAGAGAAAAAAGTGTATTTCCATTAAGAGAGGGAAAATGATGTTACTGAGGGAGAAAGCAAGAAAAATAAAAACACAAAGTTGTCTGTAAAGTCCTAAAACAATAGCTATAGGCAACAAGAGGCGGAAACCCTTTCAGTATCTGTTGAAATGGTACAGTTCTTCCCGGGAAGCTCAGGAATTTCATATTCTCGCTCCTACGAGCTGAAGCTGGGCAGGTGACACTTATTTCCCTGTTACAGACCTCAAGAGTGTGATGATTTAAAAGGAGCTCAAGATAAAAAAGACAACAAGGAGAGAATCACGACTCTAGTCGATTCTCATGACGACTCACATCATCTCTTATTTCATTAAAAACCAATGAGCCCCATAAAATAAGTTTCAATCTGTCTAACAGAAAATGTCAGGTGAAGCGACAGCACGGAAAAAATGAGAAAGCCAAGTGGCGGGCTTTGAGCTTCATGCTTCGCGGGGCTATTGAAATGAGTGACAAAGACCTTTTCTGTCCAGAAATCCCCCACTTTATTTTTAAGCCTGGAAACTGGTTAGTCATATCTCTACAGAACACTTCCTGTCCAGGGGCACGATGATGGCAACGAGCCGCCGAGTTTAGTAGCTGCCTACATGTCGTCGATTGAGTCATTTATGGAATAAAAAACAGCATTGAACATTAAAAAAAAATCTGGCCAACTGAAGCTTTTAGAAGACAGACAGTGAAAACAGGTTTGACTGTGTCACAGGATTGCCATGGGAAAAAAAAAAAAAAAAGAAAGACAACACTGAATAATATTACTCTACAAGACTATCTGCTGGTGGTTTGGGGGCTGTTCTAGCAACACCACCAAATAAAACACTTCTCCCACTCCCACCCATTAGATGAACAGTACAATCGATATCCCACATCTCCATTTACAAAAACATCGAAAGACTGTAGACTCTCTCAAGGAACCAAGACACAGCAACCACATTCCTTTTTTTCTCTTAGTATGATCTAGTAATGGTGGAAGGGCTGCCTGAGAATTTTATAAAAATTTCCTGCAGAGGGCCAAAATGCAGATGGGGACCAGAAACGTCACCGACGGGTCAACACGTGACATTTGGAGACGAGAGGAAAATAAGGAAGGTCAAGGAGGACCTTATCCGCGGCCACCCCGAGGGCTGTGTCAGGCTTCAGTGAGGCTGCCTCTCCCAAAGGCGATTGTAATTTTACCTGGTTAACCCTCCTGCGTGTTGCCACAAGCCAGCTGAAGTTTCAGGGAAGAGAAACACGAGGAGCAGCTCCCCTCCCCCACCTGAACCCCAGGCCCAGGGGGCAGCCCCAAAGCATGCTGGGACCGAGGGCAAGGGCAGGAATGTCAAGTCATCACTCCTGTGGTTCTGGGGTTATCAGTCTGATCAGCAAGTCAGCTAGAGTCGAATAAGCCGAATAATCTAAACCAGTTCTACCCGTAAAAACCCTCGTCCTGGAATTCTTCAGCAAGCCTGCTGCCCATCAGACCTTAGGAGTTGGCCGGCCCCCCCACCCCAGGAGTGAGGGGGTGACGACGGCTCTCCGCTCCTCCAACAGAAGTGACCCAAAGGCCTGCCGGCCTTCCAGAAAATGGATGGCACAGTACAGTAGGCAGCTTTGAAATGGCTCCCGCAGGCTGCCTTGACTGCCTTGCTCTAATTCATCATCTGCCCTTTGCAAGCTTTTCTGGGGAAATCATTTTTATAACCCAGTGAGAGTGTCACCAGAAACGCAAGCCAACACAACCCAGCCCTGGCTTCAGACGGGCCCCCGATTTAGCAGTTGGAAAGGCGGCTGCATTCCTCAGTGTCACGGCCTTGTTTATGGGCCGGGCCCGAATCCCACCCACCCGGGGAAGAGCTGCGCAGCTTCTGTGCCCTCCACAGGCCACTGCTTCCCCGGCCTGCAGGCCCCCACGTTGGCCTCGTCCCGGGGGTGGGAGGGAGGACTGGCTTGCCATCACACCGCCTGGGAACGCACAGTCAAGCAGGCCAGACAGACTGCCGGCAGGTCGCACCCCATTATCTCTGTTAAATCTGCTCACCTCTCTCCTTTTGCCCAAGTTTTTGTTTTGTTTTTCTTTCTCTCTCTCTCTCTCTCTCTCTCTCTCTTTTTTTTTTTCTTGTTCCAGAGTTATTTCCTTGCTCCTCCCTTCCTGCCTCTCCACACGCCTACCCCTTCCCTGGGAGGCTCTGCCCCGGGCCCAGATCCCGCCCTGGGTCTCCCCCCCCCCCCCCTCCCTACACTGCTCCCATTCACCATTTCTTCCTCAGGGTTCCCTTGAAATTTTGAAACCTGCCCCATGGCCACTCCCTCCCTCCAGGATCCTCGCTCTTCTGGTTTTCCAGCAGGCTTCTCCTTCCCGCTCAGTAGGTTCTCTCACTCCTTGAAAACTCTCCTGAGAAACTCCCTCTTTATCTATCATCTCCTTTCTCTGGAGAACTGGAGTCCAGTGTTTAGGTTAGACTTGGCCATCCTGGGGAAGGATCCATTTTCATCTAGTTATTTCATCACTGGCTTTATTTATTTATTTTTTTTTAAGATTTTATTTATTCATTTGACAGAGAGATAATGGCAAGAGAGGGAACACAGCTGGGGGAGCAGGTAAAGGAGAAGCAGACTCTCACTGAGCAGGGAACCCGATGCGGGACCGATCCCAGGACCCTGGATCACGACCTGAGCCAAAGGCAGACACTTAACCGACTGAGCCACCCAGGCGTCCCTTCATTTTCGTTTAATTTTCAAAAGGTGAAAATGCTGTGATAAGTGTTTCATGATAAGGAGAACAGTCAGGGCACTAGTATCACACTTTTATCAAATAACTTTACAGAAAGAAAAAAGTTCCTTGGGACCAGCCGACCCTTCCCTGCTTTCTACAGAATGGGAAATGGGGATTTCATCAGGTGAATATGGTAGGTGGGCCTCAGACGGGCTCTGTCTTTGGGTGTCATTATAAGCCTCCTTATTCACACAGCACCTGCCCAGGGAAGCCGTCTCATCGGACACAGGGGCTCTCAGGGGGACAAGCACATTTCCACCGCTGAGACAACTACTTGCCACCTCAGGAGAAATACCACATTTTCTCAGCATGGCTCAATTAATGAGTGTGGCCCAAATCCCATTTATTACGTCTAAGACTAAAGCCCAAAGAATTCTCGTTCATCTGTCAAATCTATGGTGTCCCTGGCAAACACATCAGCGGTCTCCTGACATGCCCTCAGGGAGAAAAGACACAGGGATGAGCGGGTGGGGAGTGGACATGAAGGCAAAGAAGAAGCGAGCAACAGTGTCTAACTCTCAGACTGGCCAAAGCTTCTGCCTGGTGAGAAGGGCTGGACTGAGCTTCCTGCCCACGTTTACCTGTCAGCCTGGCGCACCAGTGCTCACTGCATATGATGCCACAGGGAAAGGGTGGAGGTGATGGGGAGCAAGAAAAGGATCTGGAGGCAACTAAAACTTGAAGGTGGGGACCAATGGAGATGCTGAGCACCCCCTCTTCCTCAGGAGGCTGGGCACCTGCTCCCAGCTGGGGCAGTCCTCTTGCACCCCACACACCTCCCCTCATTCCCACTCAGTATTGGCTGGATGTCCGTGATGTGTTCTCAACCCTTAGTGGTTGAGATCTAAGGCTCCCAGCCTTTGCTGAGGCCCCAGAGAGAAGGCGGTAAGGCAGCCATCTTCAGCACGTCTCCTTAGACGTGGCTGTCACTGTCTCTGCCAGCTCTCATCCTCCTGGCTTCAAAAGCCTGGTTGTCTTCTTGTCTTCCTCCCAACCCTTGAGCTACTTCTTTTATGGGTTGCGCTTACCTCTTTCCTTTCTAAAAGGCAGGTATTCTCAGAGGCAGAACCCGTGGCCCAGACCTCATCTCCCTTCAGTGTTTTCCTGAGAGATCTCATAAGGGAAATTGAGTCTCCTCTTCTGGTTGGATATTGACACACTGCTGTCCAGGCTCCTTCACACAGGCTCAGTACTCCCCTCCAGACCGACTGTGGCTCTCTTCTGGCTCAAACCCTCCCCACCCCGAACCCTGTGCCCCAATTCCTGGAGGGTTATCACGTTTCCCTCCTAGGAGGGATCTTAGGCATGCTTCAATCTACTATCATGGCTGCATTTTCCAAACAAGGAAACTGAGTTTCAGAGACACTCCTCAGTGACCAAAGGTTGCACAGGCAACCAAGGGCAAGGTCAGGAGCAGAAGTGGTGTCCTGATTCCCAGAGCCTTGTCTGTTACTCAGTGTCCCCCCTGGGCAGCCTGGCCTCTACTCTGACCCTGTGTATTGCTGAGACATGGCCCACCAATGCCTTCTGGTTCATGAGCTATAAACCTCCTTCTTTCAGTAGCCTCTCCTCTCCTCTAGCTAACTGTGAAGTCATTGCTGTCATGATGATGTCTGGTGAATACTTCCTCCTCCAGATTCCCATAAGGTCCACAGACTCAACCTTGTGCTGTACCAAGCTGCCCATCACCTATGTCATCCTATGTGCTGTGTAGAATGCCCTGAACCTGAAGTCTTTTGAGGGCGCACGCGTGTGCGGGCACACACACACACACACACACACACACACACACCCTCTGCTTCCCCAGACCCTACAGAAGAAGTTCTGACTCAGTTAACTTTTGCTGCTATGAGTTTCTGAGGCCCAGTGATGAGGCAGAGAGAGGCTGACTCTGGAAGCAGGACTCTACTGGACTGTCCATGGCACACAGAACAGCCCATGCTTTTGGGAACACTTCTGATCTCCAGCTCCTCAGCCTAGCTGAGGGAGCCATGGAAAAACACACACCTGGGCCAGAGGAGCTGGCATCAGGCAGAGAGGACATGTCACACTGGAAGGAGAGCTCATGAGTTGCTTATTCTCTTCTTGACAGCCAACCCCAACTTGGCCAGCAAGGCTCCAGGAGCCTAAAACTGTCATTTCACTCAGGGGGCTTTCTGCTTAGTGGCCTCTTTGCTCCACCGTTTTCTTGGCAGAAAGTCTGCTTCCACCCCTTCACAAAATTAAATCTGGTCACTGCAAACCTGGAGAGCGTATTTCCAGATCAGGGGGCAGAGGACCCTACACATGCAAATACCACCCCCCCCCCGCCATCTTTAAAACCATAAATACTGCAAGGTACCACCTAATAATACCACAGGTTTTGCAGAGTCTTACAGATCACCCCAAAGCCACACCCTATACATTTACTGCCCATTCACCAGTCACTTGGGATGCACTACAAACTCTTCTTCAAGGATCTTAAGCCCTAAGAACAAGATTTAAATAACTGCTCTTTCAGGTCTCTTGGTCAGTGGTGGAGGGGAAGGGTGGGGAATAGCACTGGGCAGACTCCCAGAATGCACCAGGCCCATGGGGCTCTGGGGTGCTCGTATGGTACAGTGACAACACGTCTGGTGTCTGAACGCTTCCCACTCACACACAGGGACACGTTCTCCCCAAGGAAGAGCGCCCCTGCCCAACCAGCACCCTCCACAGTTCACTTTCCTCAATGATGTTCTTCTCAAAGAAATGAAAACAAATGAGCTCACAGCTTCATTGCCTCTCCCTTAGTCTCCCACTTTTCTAAGCCAGGGACTGATGAGGACCTGTTTGCAGGGCTAAATTTTATCCCACCATGCCTCCTCCTCTTCCTCACCTGTTCCTCTCCCGAGTTCCACTTAGAAGAAGGGGAAATAGGAAATCTTCGTGTGTTCGACCACTCCCTTTAGGTTTTGTAAATTCCCCCTCAAAGCTGGTGAAAGGCATCTCTACAAACAGATGAGGTCTGTCCTCCCGCAGCGAGACCTCATGCACAAATCCAGGATGCGAAAACCTAGGTCTGCCAAACTTCTTTTTTGCCCAACAGGCCTAAATGTGGGGGCGTTGAGAGGGCCTAGATTTCACCTCTCTGGGTCCCATTTCTGCATCTCTCTGTTTTTCTTTTTAAAGATTTTATTTATTTGATGGAGAGCACAAGCAGCGGGAACAGCATGTAGAGGGAAAGGGAGAAGCAGGCTCCCCACTAAGCAGAGAGCTGGCCATGGGGGCTCAATCCCAGGACCTCTAGATCATAACCTGAGCCAAAGGCAGACCCGTAACTGACTGAGCCATCCAATCACCCTGCATTTCTTAAAATTAGAGGTAAGATAAAAGAGCGTGCAAAGTTGCTTTTAACTCTCTAAACTGTGGTGATTCTAATTTGTGTTTGTAGGGGGATCATTCTAATTACAAAGCCTTCTTACTGCAGATCTTCCTGAAATATTACAGATAGACATGATGAGTTGACTTCTTAAACATTCAGCTCACACTACCATTTTAGGCACAACCCACTAAATGAACACAGGTACACAAACATGCTCACCTCCTCCTTTTCCAAGTTGTCAGCATCATCCCCATGTGGATGGAAATGTTGACAAATAAATAGCCTGCAGCAGATCTAGGGACTGTGCATTATTCTGAAATGAAATCCCTGAGTCCTGAAATTTTGGGAGCCCCACTTTTTGGCTACTTCTTGGATTACCAAAAGCCAGGAACATGGAACTTAATCACCTGTGGTAATTGTTCCCTGGCATCATAATCTAGGGACAAGAAAGGCGTGATGCATACTCAGTCCAATGGAAATTTCAGAAGTGAGGAACAAAAAGGCCCAGATGTATGGAAGCTGACAGAGCTGGGGGTGTGGGGCAGTGTCAGGTCATCAGTGATGTCCACTGCACAAGAGACAGTGTGGCATGGATCTCTAAATGGATTTTCCACTTTTAGTCCTTGAGAGCACACCGTACTTCAAGGCTAATGACTACATAAAAGGAAACATAATCACATCAAAGTCTGGTGTTTGGGGGCATATGCTGTACCTTTTACATTATACATGACATCAATGTCAGCTGCACCCAAGGCAATGCATTTCTTCCAAATCTTTCCTCTTCATTCCCTCTGTAAAGCCAGGGCTGGTGCAGGGAGGGATGAGGGGAGAGGACTAGTACAGTGATGCCCGGTGCTCAAAAATGTGAGGCCCTCTTCTAGTAGAGGTCCTTGGATCCCTCCCACTGCAGTGGGCACCAAGCACCTCCCACCAGCCCTGCGGGGCTGCTAGATCCCTCATCACAGGGAGAAGGATGCACTTAAGACTCACTATATCTGCCCCCGAGAGGCACAGAAAGAGCCAGGGCCTGGGCTCTCCACTTTCTCCTCCAAACACCTGGTCTCTCCACTCTCGGTATCTCAGACTGGGGTACAAACAGGTGCAAGATCACAGGCAGCATCCTCCTGAGGGCCAGGCTTGACAATAGGGGAGGGCCAGAACCATAGAACCTCAGTTCAAATCCTGGTTCCACTTTTCCTCACTGTGTGATTTGGGGCACAGTTTTTAACCTCTCAGATTTCTTTATTGTTTTGTGCAATCAACACAATGGGTTATTATACAAGGATTAATTGGATAAGATAAAGAATCAGATGCTTAGCACCACGCCTGGCACAGGGAAGAGCTCAGCACATTTTAGTTTCAAAACTGTGTCTTCAGTCTTCAAGGCAAGTCACTATGGGCCCTGACCCCAGAGATCAAAGACACACGCTTGTTTTGACTCTACCATTAAGAGTGGAGAAGTTAAGAAACCCTAAGTAGGTTTGGAAGGCGCTCCAGAAACTGGAAGAAGTGTTCAAAGGTTTTCATCCTATGACATGATCTCATTTTAAATCGATTAATTTGGTAATGCTTTATTAGGCTCTCCACTGTGAAAGGCCCTAGGTCAGCCTCTGGGGATTCAGGAAGTAAAACAGGCACAAACCCCACTCTGAGAAGGCTCAGAGTGAAGTGGAGGGAAGGGAAAAGACAATTAGTAATAGTAATTAACGTGAAAATACGGTACAATGGAGGGGAGTTTAGGGTGTTAGGGGAATGCCATAAAAAAGCATCTACTCCAAACTGGGTCCAGGTGAAAATACTGACCATGCAAGAGTGATCCCAATGAAGGAAATGGCATTCGTTGAGGGAACAAGGGAGCGCAGGAGCAGGACAAGCCCAGTGGGATAACAGATACTGGTTGTTCTTTTGGTGATTTCACCTAGGAACTCCCTTCCTGTTTCTGGAGGAGCCCTCATTTTGCAAGAGGTGGTAGGAGTTAGACCCCTATCTCCCACTTCCAAAGCCAGAAGCTGACATTCCCTTCCCGGCTCCAACCCCGGGGTAGCAAGGGGCAGATGCACAATCTTACACTGACCCAACCAATCGCTTATATCAGGGGTTTCCGAATGCTGAGGATGACCAAAACCCAACCAGCCACATCTCAAGTCCCAGGAGTGACAAAGCTGAAAAATATAGCAAAGGTGAAGGCTGCGGTGAGGTCCTAACCAGGCAATTCCAGGGTATGGCTTCGGGTCCATCTCCTGATGCATTTCAGGGGCCCATTCTCAGACTTTTTGCGGACATGTGAACTACGCTGTGTGCTTCCAATGAATTCCTCTGCTTATGACACCACGAATCAGTTTCCACTTCTTAGAGCCAAGAGCCCTGATGACATAGGGCGTTACTGCCACCGTCAGGGTACAGACACCGAGGGCCTGCACCCAGGGACAGGGGAGAAGAGAAGAGAAGGAGATGCAGCTAACAGATAATAAGGATGATGAAGAGCCAGACGGAAGACGAAGATAAACAAGAGGGCAGGGTCCAGGACGCCCGCAGATGTGTAGTCTGGAAGCCAAGAAGAGAGCAATGATATTCACGGGAAAGACAAAACACAGGTCAGATTTGTGAAGAGGAAGAAGTGATGGGCTCTGTCCAGACCTGCTGAGTTTGACAGTCAAAGCTTGGTGCGTACCAGGAAGCTGGTTCTCAGAAGAGCTGAGAAAGCTGGAAAGCCAGGAGATCAGACAGAAAACAGCTAGAAAAAGGGAAGGAGGGCAGGACAGTGTGGCATCACCGGAGCCTGGGAAAGAACTGCAGGGAACAGCAACACTGGTCTCCCAGCATAAATGTTGCAAAAAAACCCAAAACCAAAACCAAAACCCAAAACCAAAAAACCTAAAACCAAACCAAGTCAAGCAAGATCAGGACAGGACAAATATGAAGGCTGGTTCACTTGTGATTCTGGCAGTTTCTGACATGGTGGAGAAAAAGACAGAATTTGGTGGGATGAGGGATGACAAAGATTAAGACAGTAGGAGCCGTGGGGAAAAAAAATTTTTTTTTGAAGATTTAATTTATTCATTTGCCAGAGAGAGAGAGAGCACGCGCACAAGCAGGGCGAGCAGCAGGCAGAGAGAGAAGCAAGCTCCCCGCAAAGCAGGGAGCCCGATGTGGGGCTCGATCCCAGAACCCTAAGATCATGACCTGAGCTGATGGTAGACATTTAACTGACTGAGCCACCCAGGCGCCCCTCATTTTATCAATGGGCAATGATCACCTCTTCCCACTCCCAGTGGGGAAGAAAGTAGACATGGTGTTGACCTCAAGAGCTTGTGGTCTGGAGAACAGATGCTGAACAAACAGGGTCAGGCAGTGGAATAATGGGTGGTCTGAGAGAGGTCAATCGGGGCTCCTAATTTAGGCTGGAGGTTCAGAAAAAGCCCCTCCGAGGAACCGAAAAGAGGGTCAGGTGGGGAAAAGGCTATTTCGGGCAAGAGGACCAGCAAGGGCAAATACTCTCAAGTAGGGAGCTGAGCACATCGCCGTGCAGAAAGAAAAGGACTGAGAAAGCTGTGGGGTCCACGGTGGGGGTGGGGGGCGGGTGAGGAGCCCCAGGTGGAAGGAATGGCATCCCCTGAGGGAAGGACCCCTGCTCCACAGACACCAGGAGGCAGGGTGTGGGTGAAGATGAGTCTGTCACCTTGGCAGCAGGAAGTCGAGGGTGCTGTCTAAGGGCTACTGTTTTCTTTGTGAAATGGCAGGCCTGGTGAGCAGACAGGAGAGAATCTGGCTGAGAGGTAGGATGGGTGTCAGGGACCAGGCGGGGGTGGGGGGGAGGGGGGGGGAATATTATTATGGGCCACGGAGGAGGAGCTGAGCTCACTCACAGCTCAACCCTTACGTCTTCCCAAGTCCCCACACAGCAACCCCTCCCACCCAAGGGCTTTCTCACTTCCTGATATCAACACTATAAGAAGTGGGACATGGGAGCCCTGGATCCCTTCATGCTTAGCACTAGAAAGGTCTTCAGAGACCTTAGCTGACATTCAGTTTTTTCTTATTTCATAATTAAGTACTTTCCATAACAGGATGCCACTCAATCTGAAGAATGCGGCCATCAAATTATCTCCTGGGGAACCCCTGTCCACTGGAAACCGTTGATAGCCTCCTTCCCATGACCTTCCCCTTTTTAACACACCGTGTTTCTCCCTACATGTCTCTTGCTCTCTTATTCACATCATGCCCAGCTATCTTAAATTCATTCCACGTTTAATAAAGTGAGGCCTGGATGATCTCTCTCTGTTTCATACTCAAGCACAATCACCGATTCATTTGTCAGCAGGCAAAATGAAATCAATTCTCTAGGAGGTAGATCTAGACCAGGATGGAGGTTCAGCCCTCCTGGCACAGGGTCAAGTACGTTCTAAACTCTGATGGCTTATGACAATATCCCTAGTCATTTGCTTCCACATTCACAAATACGTCAGCCTCCAAAGACTTCTGAATCGACTTCAGATTTAACCCCAAAGAAAGTGTACTAGTCCCTCACTTTGGCTCAGAATAGTGACTTAAAAGTATTCCCCAGTATGGCAAATCAGCTACAAAGCATCAGAAGGCAATTTTTTTGCAATGTAGACATTGTGAAGAGTTTGTGTTGATCTCATATTAAATAAGATAGTGAAGAGGCGCCTGGGTGGCTCAGCAGGTTAAAGTCTCTGCCTTCGGCTCAGGTCATGATCCCAGGGTCCTGGGATCAAGCCCCATGTCGGGCTCTCTGCTCAGCGGGGAGTCTGCTTCCCTCTCTCTCTCTCTGTCTGCCTCTCCGCCTACTTGTGATCTCTGTCTGTCAAATAAATAAATAAAAAAGTAAATAAGATAGTGAAGTCCATCAGGAGGGAAGGAAAAAAAAGCTAAGGATTAGGAAAAGAATTAGTAGGGATAGAGAAGATAATAAAAAATAACTTACCCAGTGTGGTTCTTTTCATAGACATCTGAGAGGTAGTAGCCAAACAGAAGGTTCTAGATCACAGCTAATACCAAATCTTACAAGAACTGCCCAGGACATGGACACACACACATACACAAATACCCTTTACTTCCTAGCAGAAGTTACAATGATTCTATTAATACAGTATTCATTCCAACTCCCTGAAGTTATTCTATTCTATTCTACCCTAACTGCCATCAATTTAAAACTGTAGCACCTTCTTATTATTTTTTTAAAATTCTGGGCTTTCTGTAAAAAGCAGAAGCCAGATACATTCCTGCAGGTCTGTAGAATGCAAATGACGGTGAGTGGAGGCCAGCTGAGGACAAGTAAGAAGGGACCACCCAGGGGCCTCATCACACTCCAGTTTTTAGGTGAACATCCAGAGAACTGGGCAGGAGGGAAGAGTGCGGAAACTACTAGAGGAATATGTTATCAACTTTGGGATACTGTGTTTCCACCTCCTTTTTTCCCAGAAGAAAGGAAAAACACACTCAGGAAAAAAAAAAAAAAAAGACAAATTTAAATGCTGCTTGTACTCTACACAGAAGTTCACCAGGCTGGATTCTCTTGGCCCGTTTCCTATTTGCCTTTGACTCCTTTTGACTTTACTATAAATTGCTGTTATAAAGACAGAAAAAGCATCTACTGGCACAGAGTATATCAGGACAGAGGCCGCAGCAAGGAAACATTAATCCCTCCCCTCTCCATCAAGCTCAAAAACAATGCTCCTGGCTGTCATTTTTCATGCACAACAGTCTTGTATTTCTATTAAATAAGCCTCTTTTATGGACTGCTCCCCCCACACTGCATAATAAGGTAAACACTAGCCCACAGAGACTACGTTATGAAACACAGAACTCTCCATTGGGAGGAGAATCAGTAAGAGACAGAAGAAGACAAGTTTCAAGGGATCTCGCTAACTCCTGCCTACAAAGTGGAGAATGATGGGGCTCCCTTCTATTCCCCCAGCTCCCAGTGGCTGCTGTGACTAACTTAAAAGTTACCAGTTTCCCAAGAGACTACTTGAAAAGAAAAGGAATTTTTATAATTATGAACAGTCTCCTCTCCTACTCTCTACTTTTCCCCAACTATCCTTACTCCCACCCCCACTTACAAGAGGACTTCTGTATACATAAAGTTTCAGGAAACAAAGCATACAAACACTCACACACAAATAAACTCCCCGATCTAACACCAGCGTATAATTGTGTTTGGGTTGGAGTTTTTCCAGCCGTGTCACCCGTTCTCTGTTAGGAGTAAATGAAACCCTTTGCCTTGGCAAAGTTAGAAACAGACAAACTTTCCTCAGTTGCAAGCTGCACCAGGCGCCCCTCACATCTCTCTGATCCCTTAAGCCCCCAACACAATGAACTCACTGCTGGACCGTCAGCAAGGGGAGGGGGGGGGAGAAAACACACACACACACAGACAAAAAACCCCATCAACCAACCTATTTCCCAAATGAAGATCTTTCGCTTCTCCCCCTCGCTCAGCTTCCCCTTTTAACCGGAAACACAAGGAGTTTCCAATTTCTGAAACCCTTTTCAAGGGACCCCAGACTCTTTGGGCTCTTCCAAGGGGACTCGCTTCAGGCAGTCCTGATGCAGGCGGTCAGCGCTTTCCAAAGCACATTCTGCATTCTTGGAGTCAACACAGGGGGCCGTTTGATGTCCAGATTAATCTACAAAGCAGCCTTTAGCAGACTGGCTGAGCTAGGTCCTCCTCTCGTCTCTAGCAGCCGGGCGAGAAGGGCTCTGCAGACTCCACTCTAACCGAGCTGTGAAGACGCAAGGCGAGGGACAAAGTACCCACCGCTCCCCTTAAACTCCCATCTACTCCCCTACTGCGCCTTTCCTCCACATTCCTCCGCGGGACTTGGCAGCCCCCTACCCTCCTCCTCTCCCTGCCAAATCAAAGTCATACCTTCCTTGGATTCTTCTGCTTCGCAGTGCATGGTGGCAGAGTAAGCGGTCGCAGGGGCGATTACCGCGGACATGTACTCCGACCAGCTGCAAGTTCGCTCCGAGGCCAAAACGCACACGCCAGAAAATAAAAGGAAGCAAAACCACTAAAATCAAAACCTCCCCGGGGCGGAGGGCTGGTTCTGGTGCAGGGATTTTCAGGGGGAAAGTTCTGCAAGAGTGACGAATCGCGTCTCAGCTGGGCGGCGGGAGTCCGCCCCCGGGCCGTGCGCTCCGGCCGTCGCTGGGCGGAGGCGACCTGGCGCGGCTGGCGGGCCCCGGGCGCACGCAGGTGGGGCAGAGGCCGGGACCACAGCCCAACTGTGCGAGGAGGCAGGGCCGAGGGGCGCCGGGGGCAAACGTGACCCAGACGGGCTACGCCTGGGAAATAAATGCGCAGTCAGGAAAAAGGTCTTACTCCTCTGAGCGCGCGCTGCAGTCGTGCAGAAGTAAGAATTGCACACTCGGTCAAAGAAACACCTCTGGATCTCCGGATGAACATTTTTCGGCGCCCAGTTAACTTGCCTTGTCCTGGAAGTGGGGGATCTTCTATGCCAGGAAAATAAGGATGTTGAAGCTGCTTCGGGTTGTACGCTATTTTTGCAGGAAAATAACGTGGATACTGGTCCATGTGGCTGGAAGGACCAGTTTCACCAGGCAGCAGGGCCTTTTGAAGAAAGTGGGGGCGGCCCTCGCCTTACCTTTGCAAGGGAAGACCAGACAAAGCGGCTTACTCAGCATAACCGGGGGGGGAGTACTCTTCCTCAAACCCCAGCCTGGCGCACAAGCTGCTCCGAGTTAGCCCCAAGGGTGGTCCTCCGAAGGAGAGCGCCCTTCCCTCCGCGCGCCACTCAAAACAACCAGGATACATTCCTTCCAGATGCCAAAGGGGGTGGCGCGGGGTGTTCGGCCTTTGAAATGCTGATAGAACGTAAAGTCTGCAGAGCCTGGGGAAAGACAACTCAGTTCTTGCCCTCAGGTCCGGTCCCCTGGCCCTTAAAATCGGCGGAGAGGTGGGCGTCCAGACTTCGGAAAACCTTTGATCTTCCAAGGAGCGAGGAAGGAGCTGACCCTGATGTGCCTGTCTTAATGGAGGTAGTTTACAGAGCACTAGTTCCACCACTGATCTAAGGCAAAAATCCTCTAATAACGCACCTGAAAGATCGATTCGGGAACTGGAAGAAAACTTTACTTCCCAGCGACTTTCTTTTCCCTCCTTTTCCATTGTTATATGGGAAAACAAAACAAAACAAAAACAAAAAAAGAGAAGACGCTAAGATAAATTTAGTGAAAAGAATACAATAAAGACGGATTTAAAGAGCCCGAATTTATCATTTTTATGACCTTGAGCAAATTCTTTACTCTCTCTGCATCCCCCCCTTCCCTGACATGTAAAATGAGGATGAAAAGTAGTATTTGTTTTACAGATTTATGTTTGGTATGAAATAAGGTAATAATACAAGCAAAAAGGGATTTGAAAACCATAAGTACTACATAGATTATTACTAACTATTGCACCATTAAAAATAAATTTTTGTAAAGGATGCTCAGGTATTTTACTTCCATATGGAGTTCAAACAGGAAAAAAGGATTTATGCAAGTCACAAGTAGAAGTGATTATAAATATTAATATCAGGCCTAGATATTAAAGCACTTCCTATTGCTGAATGAACCAACATGCCTAAGACCCTAAGCAGACTTCTATCTCAATTTCACTGCAAGGGCAGGATGGCGAGAGGAAGGCATAGCCAATGGAGAAGAGAGAAGGGGAGAAACATCTGGAAAATATCAGCATTGCAGAGCCTCCTGAAAAGTGACCTCACCACAAAAAGGTTAACACTGTGCATCCTTCTGAAAGTCACGGTTAACTACATGGTCCCCTCTGCCATGCATTCTGGGTCAGGAGCGGCGAAGATGCATACTTCTCCCTCAGTGACCTCAAACTTCCAAAGGAGACTTGTGATCATTTTGAACCCAGAGAAATGCTCCCTCACCAGTAAGAAGCGACATTCCGGGTCCTTCCCAAGGCTTCATTCTGGGAGCCCTCCCTCCCGCACAAATATCACCTGCCCTTGTCCTCCCTCCCGACAGCCCAAATGTCCACAGATGGCCACCAGGACCCTAAGAGGACCTTAGCAGGTCCTGAGTCACAGAGATAAGATAGCTCCCATTCAGCTATAATTGGACTAGGATGCAACACCTCCTTCAAGGTGATCATTATGCAAATTTAGACAACCCAAACTCCAAGCCCCAGCCGCTGCAGGGAGGGCTCCCATTCACCTTCTCCCTTCAGAAGGGGCCCTCCTGAAGAACGTTTATTAAACGTATTTTTGCAAGTCCAATTACGGATAAACCACATGAGAGGCGCCAAAAGACATGTCCCTAGTGTTCTGTTTGTTTTCACACCAGATTCACAAAAAGGCCTTCAGGTTAGCCAAGGAGAGAAGGACCGCTGAATGAACAGTCCCAGAACAGTCCCATTCCTGTCAGGTCAGCCTTGTAATTCAATTTAGAGTCATTTTCAAGGCTCTATCTTTGAACACCTGGAAAAAAAAAACTTCTTTAGTATTTAAATGCAACCCAGCAGTCACCTTGGGGAAGGATATCCTGGTCTAGCTTAAGAACAAGGAATGTGCAGCCTATTTTGAAAGACTGAGTGTGCACAACGACGCTGCTCACCTTGGTGCAAAAAGCACCACCCCAGGTTCCCAACCTGCAAAGTGAAGCCAAAGGGCAGCTGATTCTCAGGCAACTGAGCGGCTTGCGTGTCACTTCAGATCTGTGCTCCCTCAGTCATTTCATCTCGATTTTGCTCGGCTTTTGTTCCAAAGGGGATGAGTCACTTTTTAGCCTCCAGAGACTAATGCACTAGGACCTTACAAGGAGTCACCTCTCGTACCCAGAATCTGTTCACTTTTGAATATTTAAGAAATCCTCCCACTTGCTTTAGACTGGCTGTATATCGTTAGAAGTCACACCAATAGTCATTACAGACCAGCCCCTACAAAATAGCAATTAAGTGAATACCATACTGCACTTACATACTAGGTTGAACTTCGACTCATGTGGAGCAGTGGGTCTCCCCCCTTCTGTGCCAAGATGGGAGAGGTAAAATGCTGTATAAGATTCTGGTGGTGTTTTCATTCATCAGGCAATATCAAGTATCACATGTCAATGGGACCTGTTCATCTGGAGCTTACTGGTATAATTTTGGTAATCCTTTTTTTTTTTTTTTTTTTTGGTCAGAAAGAGAGAGACAGAGAGAGACTGAGCAAGCAGGGGGAGTGGCAGACAGAGAGAGAAGCAGGCTCCCCACTGAGCAGCTCCCTGCTCCCCATGTGGGGCTCGATCCCAGGACCCTGGAATCATGATCTGAGCCAAAGGTATATGCTTAACCAACTGGTGTCCCTAAAAAAAAAAAGGATTTTATTCAGATTTCCTAATGATTTCCCTTGGATCATCATACCCATTTTACAGATAGGTCATTCAAGGAACGGAGGTTATATGATTTGTTCAAGATCCCAAAACTAAGTAATAGTGTTCTTCAGACTGCAGGCTTCCTCTCTAGACTTTCTGACTCTATGAAACTACTCACATAAAATTCAAGTCCTTTATTTTGTAGAAGGGTAACTCAAAGACTGCTACACTGGGAGGTTTCCAGAGTTCGAGCTCACCAGGAGGCTAACATAGCTCAACTCACTCTGTCTGAAGGCTTAGATCACAGGCTCCAATGGAAGTTACTCCATTCCTGATATTTGATGTTTTAAGTAAGCTATAAGTTCAATAGCTTTTATTTATTCAGCAACATGAAACCACTATTTTTTTTTTTTAATTAAAAGTTCAGTCAGGACCCTAACTAAAGCTGCTGGGCTATGAGTCTGCCAAGAGCAGGGAAAAGACCATCAGGCTTGGTGGGGGAAGAACTGGGACTGACCACCATAAACCCAGGAAGCACTACCTCCCGTACATTCGGAGGCAAATCATACAAACTCCCTTTCCTGAATGACATATCTGTAAAATGGGTATGATGACCCAAGGGAGATCATTGGGAAGTCTGAATAAAATCTTTTTTTTTCTTTTAAATTCCTTCTCCTCTCACTTTTCTGCTAAAAATGGGCAAGCCAGAGGTGCCTGGGTGGTGTAGTTGGTTAAGTAAACGGACTCCTGGTTTCGGCTTAAGTCATGATCTCAGGGTCATAAGATCGAGCCCCACACTGGGCTCTGTACTCAGTGTAGAGTCTGCTCAAGATTCTCTCCCCCTCTGCTCTCTGGCTTGTTCTCTCCCTCTCTCTATAATAAATAAATAAATCTTTAAAAAAATTTTTTTTAAATGGACAAGCCACTGAACCTCTTTGGGCTTCTGTGTGCCCATCTATAAAATAGGGTCCATGCCACTTACTCAACAGAGGAAAAACAATAGTGAAATGAGGCAGGAATGTGACAAAGCACTGAAAATTCTGAAATTCCCCCCCCTTGGACTCTCTCCTGAATACTTTCGTGAATGAGGCCAGGTTGTTTTAGGTTGTGGAGTATGTATCTGGAAGCCCTAAATGCTGGCCCTACAGACATCCCAGATAGGAACGGCAATCTAAGGTGAGGGGTCCAGCAACAGAACGTGAACACAGGACTGAACCTTCTTACCGTGCCCAGTTTAACGGGGCAGCACAGGGGTAACATGAGGGGGGGTAAATGATGGGATTCACCAGGGAGAAGTAAGGCAGGTGTGAGACTGAGCCTGGAAGGCACCATGTCACACCAGATTCATGAATAACCGGGCTTTCCTCCAGAAAAGCAGCTAGATGAAAAAGTGACCAACAGTGATAGTCACAGAAACTCCAATTTGGAGGTAACCCTGGCGCTCATGGCTCTAATCCTCTAGGTGGCTGGTGAAGCGATCTCTCACTCACATCCTAGGCAGTAAGTAAGCATTCATCCAGACTTTGCCTGATGACCTCTAGGCAGAGACGCACTCTTTTGAGAGCCTCATCTCCTTTATGATCATTAGGAGGTTCCTCTTTATAAGAAACTGCAACTCAAGGGCGGTGACTGTCAAATTCTTGCCACTCTAACCACCGTTTTACACCCTCCGGCAAGGAAATAGTTCTTTAACACAACTGAGACAGATTTGGGTGGGGGAGGGGGAAGCAAGAGCAGGAGGGGCAGAGAGAGGAGAGAATCACCAGCAGGCTCCATGCTCAGTGCAGAGCCCGACACAGGGCTTGATCTTATGACGCTGAGATCATGACCTGAGCTGAAATTAAGAGTCAATTGCTTAAGCAACCCATTGCTGGAGCCCCCCAGGTACCCCAAAAAACACAGATTTTTAAAATGGATTGTCTTTTTTAACAAGCCAGGGGAGAGCCCTCTCGTGTTGGCTGTAACGGACTGCAGTTGAACTTAACGTAGAGTCAGTTATGCAATTTTCCAGTGCCAGCCACACATCTGGTACTGGTTATGGTGAAGAATTCAGAAGCAAGCCTCTCTGGATGAGTAGGCGGCAGAGATCATCTCTTTTCTCTTCCATGCGCTCACGCTAAGGCCATAGAAAACGCTGCCAAGACAGGTTGGTTAATGCATGTGAGGAGTGAAGAGCTTCATTCCGGTTTCTGAAGAAAATGTGAAATCCACAAGGCAACAGAAGTCGTGCTTTCTATGTGGAATTTGGACCATACGTTGACTGCTGGTCTGAGATCCATTTGAAAGCCTAATCTGCTCCAAGTTGTCCTGATTTGCTTTTGACACTGAGTTTCTGACATGGGTAGAATGGCTATTAAATTAACATCTTTGCCAACTAGACACTGTTGAAGGGGCAAAAAGGCTGGTAGGCAGAGCTCCAGGGCCGGGCAAGCTTGCCAGGTGAAAGCAAGGCTGAAACTCAACAGACAGACTCAGCAGGTGGTAAAACTATGAACCAAAGCAGAACTTCTCCAAACAGCATTTTGTGGGGGAAAGAGAGGGCTGTTTTGTAGGTAGCACTGAAAGGCAGGGGTCCTTTTTCCATTTGAATAGGTCAGGCTGCAAAACTTCAGCCACTCAGCTTCTCCTTAAAGAAGAGCTGTAGAAATATGCAACCGTTATGATTCACTAAGTTGGAGACATCACCAAAATAACTAACTTCTCTGAGAAGCTGCTAATATGAACAAGGGTGCCTGTCTGATGAGAAAAAGCCTTAGGAAGCCCATCCATTTCCCAGAAGACACAGAAGAGAGTTGAAACTCTTCCCCTTACTCAATCTGAAATCTTCTCCAACAGACTTCTGACTACTGAACTCAGCAAAGTGCCATCATATGCCATTTAACTTTCTCAATCTTAACGACGTAGAAGCAGCCCAAAAGAGAAAGAGAAAAGCCGTAATCATCTAAATGCATTTGCTGGGATGCCTGGGTGGCTCAGTCAGTTAAGCGTCTGCCTTCAGCTCAGATCATGATCCCGGGATCCTGGGATCCAGTCCAGCATCAGGGCTTCCCGCTTGGTGGGGAGCCTGCTTCTCCCTCTGCCTGCCGCTGCCCCTGCTTGTGCTCTCCCTCTCTCTCTGCCAAATAAATAAATAAAATATATATAAAATAAATAAATGCAGGGGCGCCTGGGTGGCTCAGTGGGTTAAAGCCTCTGCCTTCGGCTCAGGTTATGATCCCAGGGTCCTGGGATCGAGCCCCACATGGGGCTCTCTGCTTAGCAGGGAGCCTGCTTCCTTCCCTTCCTCCTCTCTGTCTGCCTGCCTCTCTGTCTACTTGTGATCTCTGTCAAATAAATAAATAAAATCTAAAAAAATAAAATAAATAAATAAATGCATTTTTGGCCATTCCATATAAGGATTTTATGCTGAAGGGCGAGCCTGAGATGGAGCTAGGATAGACTGGTCCCTCCCCAACTCTTGTCTCTGTATGTTCTCCTCACACAGTGATCATCTCATGCGCTGACGGTCAATGTTGTATTGAAGACTATATATTTTTTCCCACACCAAAGTGCCTCCAAGGACAAGCCAACTATTTCATCTAGCAACCCATTCTGATGGTCAAGGAAGGACTTAGACAGTAAGTCTTCTACTTACAGGAAAGTGCTATGTTATTCTCCAATCTGGTAACTTTCTAAGAGGCTTTCAAAAATAATATTACCCCAGGCTGTTTTGACTTTACCCATGACTCTTCTGTCCTCTTAACTGAACTGGCACCTTAGATTCTCATATGTTAGAGTGCTGTGGTCATAAATGTTGGAACAGACTCATCAGTTTAGCTCCGAGACCTCCAAATTGTATGCCGTGGTGCCAAGGGCAAGCTCACAGGGGTGTTGCAGGATATTTTAGATTTTTGAGGAAAACAAAGTATTATTCAACATCTCTCAGAAACTATATGAACTCCAACTTGGAGCAAGTTCACAGTGTAACACCAGATGGTGTTACATTTCGTTTAATGACATCATCTCTTTGCAAAGCTAGGCCGTTGGCAGTTGCCATGATAAAAAGCAAGTATTATATTTTAAAAGTACATAAGACAGGAAATTAGGGTAGTGAGATCCAACCTGATCTCAAGGTTTGAGAAGTTGTGAGTTGGGCAGTGATCCATTTATGGCCTGGCAGCCCCAAATTCACCCTTCATCACCTGCTCTGAGCAAAGAAAGATGGGACTCGGAATACATTTTTCTCTTTTGCCAGTCAGTACAATTCTAAGCTCTGTCAGTGGGGTGCACTGTAGAGACATTACAGGAAGAAAAACTTTCCCTTCTTGGTTTTGGTGTGCTTTTTCAAGAAACCTCCTCAGAGATAGATTTCCTCAGCATCGTAGCAGGTGGATTTCCAGCAAGTTCTATAAGCACAGTGTTACAGCGACTTCTCTGCCATTGGATGGAGCTGTGGCGAGCCATCCTCTGTCCATTAAGGAACAAGGGGGATGCTCATTCTTGGTGCTCTATTTTGAACCCATGGTAAGTGGTTGCCACTCTAGCTTTCCCTCTTTTCCTAACAATTCTCTTCACTGGCTAGATAGTCCTCATTAAAGTTGGTATTTCTTTTGTTTTCTTTCTTGTTATTATTAATCGTGGTAAAATGCACACCACATAAAATTTGCCATCTTAATCATTTTTAAACATACAGTTCAATTGTACTAAATGCCTAACATGATTGCGCAACCCTTACCACCTCCCATTTCCAACACTCTTTTCATTTGCAAAACTGAAACTCTGTACCCATTAAACGCCAACTTTCCATTCTCCCCTCCCCTCAGTCCCCAGCAACCACCATTCTACTTTCTGTCTTTGAACCTCACTACCGTAGACATCCCATATAAGTGGAATTACAGCGTATTTGAGTTTTTGTGTGTTGACTGCCATATTTCTCTTCATGTCCCAAAGATTCATCCGTGGTATAGCTTGTGCCAGAATTTCCTACCTTTTTGAGGCTGAATGATAGTCACATATCACATTTTGTTGATTCATGGACCATTCAGTAGGGAACTGGGTAATTACCCCCTTCTGCCTCTTATGAACAATGCTGCTGCCAACAGGGGTGTGCCAAGACCTGTACAAGTCTCTGCTTTCAGTTCTTTGGGGGTCCATCCCCAGAAGGGGAATTGCTAGATCTTACAGTAATTTTCTATTTTTCACCTTTTGAGGAGCCACTTAGTATAGCGCTAGTTCATATTTATTTATATGAAACCTTCCAGTTCCCATTATCATGCTCCTGATTGGATCCTGGTTGAACCACGCAAGGCCCAGCAGGAACAACTTGTTCCACTAGTCACTGTGGTGAAGAATGAAATAAAAGCATTTTTTTAAAAAAAATCTTTCGACTTATACATATCATGTTTTCCACACAGGTAATTATTTAGACCCAAGCACTTAAGTGAAACTGTGAGGTATTCCTTGGGTCCAAGAAAATGATGTGAAAAGAAGACAGAGACATGAAGGGGTCCATGAGTGAAGCACATTGGGAACCTTAGCTCCTGCCTATGTTTCCAGCTGTCTGGAGGGTCTGTCTGCTTTATCCTTCCAACTGAAGGAACAGACAGACCCATACCCCACCCCCACCAGGAGTGACGCACACACACAACATCTTGATTTTCTTCATGATATCAAATTATTTCTCACTTGAGGCGACAGTGGCTAGAAGCCTCCCAAGGTCTTTGGCTTAGGCTGCTCTGTCTCCCCTTACTTATTTATTTATTTTTAAATATTTTATTTGTTTATTTGACAGACAGAGATCATGAGTTAGGCAGACAGGCAGGCAGAAAGAGAGGAAGGGAAGCAGACTCCCCACTGAGCAGAGAGCCCAATGCAGGGCTCGATCCCAGGACCCTGGAATCATGACCTGAGCCGAAGGCAGAGGCTTTAACCCACTGAGCCACCCAGGCGCCCCTCCCCTTATTTCTAATCTCACTAAATCCCACAGTCAAAATGTTTGCTTGACAGACTTTCTTCCCTCCATTCCTATGGCTGTTAGTCCATCCATCATCTCCAGCTGGTATAATCTAACGGGTTGTAAGTCAATTTCCCTCAATGAGCCCAGGGGCAGACACCTTACATGTCCACAGAAGCTAGACAGACATAGACTAATCTGTGCCTGCCACAGGTCCTGGCTGCCTCCATCGCTGCACCCAGGCAGACACAGAGATACGGAGGTGGCGGTAAGACAGTTGAAATGCTAGCTGGAGGACCACGCTCTCCCCCAGAAGACGAAGGCCACCAATTACGGATGCAGGATGTGGCCAGGGGCAAAACCATGAATGTGCACCCCCCTACAAGCAGAAATGAATGATCTGAAAAGCACTCATTCAGAAACTTCGATGCTTATTTTCATTCACTGGAAATTACTGGAAACAAACATTACAGAGAACCATGACACCTTTGCAGCTACAAGCTGCCTTGTGGGAGGAGCTGCTGCCACTGTCTATTTTTCCTCCTATGTTCCACCATTATTGTTGTTGTTGTTTGAACCCCTCCCAAAACCTTGCCTGTGATTCCTCCAGAAAGCCTGCTGACACCCACGTGAACCTACACTTCCCGAGTGAACTTCTATTACATTTAAAGCTGATCATCGTGATGTTCCTTGTCTTCTGATGCAGATCTGAAAGCTCTTAAAAACACACGATTATACCTTGTGGGGTTCTCCCCACCACTTTTTTAAGGAGAAGAAAATGTTGGATGCTTTGAGGGCACCATGGCACTAATAAAATCATCATCAGATCCACTGGTAATATTGAATTATGACAACATGTAAGAACCATTTCCAGTTCCCCTCCCCTCCAAACTACATTACGAGGAAGTGTGTCCATAAATCTCTGTGCCCTTCAAAGAAACACAGAAAGAAAATTTGCATTACATCCCAAGAGCTGACGCTGGTGATCTGCAGCCATCCATAAATCTGTCAGGTTTACAAAAAAGTCCATCAGATAAAGAGCCAAGAAGAAAATAACTCTGACAGCTGCAAACCTTCTGTTTTTACAACAGGCACAGAATGGACGCACTTCCTTTTAACATCTTCATAAACACAGAGCAATAAGCAAAGGCAAACGTCCCCGGTAGAAGCCACTGGACTCTGGCACCTCCACACGTGCCCTCAGAACCACTACTAGGCTGGACTGAACCCAATTCCAGTTCCCCAGATGGTATTTCCAGAGCCAGCAAGGTGCTTGTGGCAGTGGCCCACCTTCAAAGAGCTGCGACCTCGCCATCCTCAGATCAGGAGTTTTATTCCCTTTAGGTAAAGAACTAACATCTGGCATGGGGTCACCAAAATATATGTACTAATAAATCCCAGATGGGGATTGCAGACACCTCTTTACTCAAGGCATGAACGGCTCTTGGGCGATTAATAGTCTATTCATCTGATCTCTTGGGAAAGAGCTCCCCTTCAGGGACTGTTTGTGTTTATAATATGCCGTGTTTTCCATTTTTTTTTTTTTAAAGATTGTATTTATTTGAGAGAGAGAGAGAAAATGCACAAATGGACAGAGGGAGAGGAAGAAGCAGGCTCCCCGCTAAGCAGGGAGCCCCATGTGGGACTCAATCCCAGGATCCTGGGATCATGACCAGAGCCGAAGGCAGATGTCAGTTAAGACTGAGCCACCCAGGTGCCCCAATACATTGTGTTTTCTAAAGCCAACTTGGGATCCATTGTTGCACAAGACATACTTAATTTTGTCATCTGTGTGCTTAATGGATGATTATTAACCTATGAATATAAAAAGGCAGAACCTTGGGCATCCCAAATACCCTATTATCTGGGCCAGAGGAAGGAAGCAATATTCCACTTGGCCATTGCCCCAAATTCTGAACCAGCAGCCCGGGTCAAAGCCAATGAGGTTTATCTTTATATTCAGCTGTCTTAATATCATCAGGCATAGTTTATCAAGCACCTACTATGTGCTAAGTCTTGTGCTAGGCACACTTACAGAACACATCTCCATCTTACTAGGTCTCAGCAAGGTGGTGCTTTCTAGTTCTTGATGTGTGTCTGCACACATTACCACTGAGCCTCACAACAATTCCGTATGGAAAGGAATCTTGGGTTATCATTGGCTCCATTTGCTTCAGACAAGGATACTGATGCTCAGAGACATTCAGGGACTGGACCAAGGTCCCTTAGCTAGGACTGAGACTGGAAGGCGGGTCCTCTGCCCTCATTCCATGCTATTTTTCTCCTGCTATAGAGTTTTGGATTGAGCAGAGCACCAATAACTTTATCCAAGACAAATACAGCATATGCTCCATCAGAAGAGGGGTGTGGGGCAGTCAAGAGAGGTCAGACCGCAAAGCTGACTGGCAGGATCTGAGCCCAGCTGGCTTGGAGCAAGAGGGACTTTAACAGAAAGGGGAGGAAATCCAGAGAGGAACAGGCATGGCAAGGGGGAAGGGGAGGAGTCCCACTTCACACCTCGGAGTCCGAGGTCTAAGCAGTGCAGCCGGTGAGGGGATGGGATCGAGCCTCTTCTATCAGATCAGTTTCCCATAGGAGTTGAGCCCTTCCCCAGAGGGCTGCTGTTTCTATAAAGCCACAGCCTTTGTTGAAAATACTTCTAACATACATTGCATAGAATATCTCTTCACTAAACAAAGGCTAGGGAACATTACTATTATTTGTTTTACACAGCAGACTATTGTTGTTGATTACACTCTTCTGTAGTACATATGTGAACCCACTTTGGCCCACTAAACCCTGCCAAAAAAAATTGTCTTTTTTCATTGTCTTTATGCCCCATCAATAATTCCCATCCAAATTCAAGACAAAAGGAGAGGCATGTGAACAAGATTTCACCTTCTTCTCAAATGCTCCCGAAAGCCCATCATAATATAGGTCTACAGAGAAGGTACAATGCTCTTAACATAGCTGAGTCATGTTTTCAGAGGTGAGAGGAGGTGGGACGCTGGGTTCTCAAATCAGTAAAGAATAGTGTATATAGTTGAAATTATCTTAAAAGTTCCTTAAATGGGGGTGCCTGGGTAGCTCAGTGGGTGAAAGCCTCTGCCTTTGGCTCAGGTCATGGTCCCAGGGTCCTGGGACGGAGCCCCGCATCGGGCTACCTGCTCCGCAGGGAGCCTGTTTTCTCCCCGCTCTCTCTGCCTGCCTCTCTGACTACTTGTGATCCCTGTCTGTCAAATAAATAAATAAAATCTTTAAAAAAAAAATTCCTTAAATGGCCTAAAAAATACAGTGACTATCCACATGCTTTTGGATCTCCATCATAATTATCAGTTCCTTTAAGAATTAGTCAATGTTTCTCTAGAACTGCCCATCAAATATTCAAGTTCTCCCTCCATTGTGATGATAAAAATCATTAGCGCCCCCTTGCCAGGCTTTTTGAACAATGTGTTTCCTGTTCTGTTAGTGCAGAGCCCTCAAACCTCATCCACTCCTTTGGGTTCATCAACAGGGAGCCATTCCTTGGCCAACAGAAGCAATGAATAGTTATTCCCTGAAAGGGGCTGAATACACATGGTCAGGATTTCCAGACACTTGCCTTCTTCCTCAGAGCCAAATATCACTTTTTTTTTTAAAAAAAGATTTTATTTATTTGACAGAGAGAGAGAGTAGAAGTAGGTAGAGTGGCAGAGAGGGAGAAGCAGGCTCTCCACTGAGCAGGGAGCCAGATACAGGCTTGATCCCAGGACCCTGAGATCATGACCTAGGCTGAAGGCAGCCGCTTAACCGACTGAGCCACCCAGGTGTCCCCAGATATCACTTTTATCGACAGCATCTAACAACCCCTCTACATCTACTAATTGGACGTCCAAGGGACCTAGGGAGAACCAAAGCTTGATGAAGGAAGCTGGGGTTTCACTGCCTGCTCTAGAAGAAGCCACAGATAGTGCTGTTCAGATGCTGTCTTTGTTTCTATAGTACTCCAATCTGCAAATACTTATGGAACATTTACCATGTACAGGTATAAGGCAAATGGTACAGATAAAACACCACCAGTGTCTGTCCTCTCAGACTCTACTGTATAGGCAGGGGAGGGGGAAGACACTAATTAAAATATAATGTAAGTGTAAAGCAAAAAAGTACGGGGTGCTCTGAAATCG
This sequence comes from Mustela nigripes, assembly GCF_022355385.1. Classification (NCBI taxonomy): domain Eukaryota; kingdom Metazoa; phylum Chordata; class Mammalia; order Carnivora; family Mustelidae; genus Mustela; species Mustela nigripes. Next base: position 140,532,663 of record NC_081568.1, read on the forward strand.
ATTAGGAGTATATAAATCAGTATGTATGTAAATCAGTCCTAGGGGAGGAAGTCAATCAGGGAAGGCTGCCTGGAAGAAGTGATGCCTAAGCTAAAAGGAATTGAGGTGGAGGGTGGAGAAATTAGCCAAGGAGGGGGAGATGGAGGAGAAAGGAAGGAAGAATGGTTCCTGGTAGAACTAACGGGTGAATAAACAACCCACCAGAAAGGAAAGCTAAAGAAAAGGTCAACAGATATGATGATGAGGTGGCCACTGTCTTTTCTTGGAGAAAAGACAATTAGGTAACATGATTAGACAAAGAAGCCAAATTGCAAGGGGTTTGGGGATAGATTGCTGTTAAGGAAGTACAGAAAGAATTGTGGACTATTCCTTTATGGACTCTCACAGAAAGGGAGAAATTGAGACTATTCTGGTGAGTAAGCACTAGGAGAAGAGCACAATTTTAGCACAGCTTTAACTGAGTGGCTTTGCTGAAGGAATATTTAAATCCCCATAATTCTCCCACTGGTCAGACACAGGGGAGCTGCGCACCATCAGTCTCTTACAAAACACATCTGCAGGAATTTTCATGGACTCTGACAGGAATGTGAATAATGGAAATAAAACAGGATAAAGCAGGAACGCCCCTCCATATTCAGTGGCTGGTGGTAGTCCAACAGATCTTACCTGAAGCAGGGCCATGAAGGTGCTCTCTCTAGGGTGACTCAAAGGCTCCCCAGACTTAAAATTATCCACTTAGCGCTACAGGAATACTTTCATTAAAGGAGCAGGACTTTTAGTTAAATGTTGTCCTATTTCCTGTTGTACCATCAAGTTCTCTGAAAAATACAAGTGTCTCTTACGGCTTGCGAATGACTCACACCTCAGCGTGTAAAGAGTCCACTGGTTTCTTGGTTCCTTCCTGGGGGGTGCAGGGGAGAGCAGGAATGCAGAAATTAAGAATATGGGTATGGAGAGGCACGGAAGTGGTGGGAAAGAGTGAATACAAGCTTGTCCCTTTCAGATTCCTTCCTGGTCCTTGCCCCCAAGCTGTCCTAACTCAGAGAAAAGGCAAAGAGGAGTGACTATACCCTGCAGACAACCGGCAAGGCAGGAGTGTGCCTTTCCAATGTGGGAGGTTCCTTGTTTTGAGGGGCACAATTTTTTTTTTTAATTTTTTAATGCTGTAAAATACTCAGAAGTGTTTTGGATGAGATTTACATCTTCCCTTTTCTAAATTGATTCAGCCTCCAAAAGTCAGCAACCAAAGGAACAATATCCATGAGGACGTTATTTCTTTGGAAGCATTTCCAGTTTGTGGGTCAAAGCTAGGGTGGCCTACTTACCCCAGGGATCGCCTTGTCATCTAAGGTAAAGAGCTAAAATCCACTGAGAAGCAAAATAACAAAGGGCTCATATCTGTAACATCTGACATTTCTGAGGCTGAGCAAACATCCATGACAGCTGAAGTTCGCTGATTCATAGCCCAGGAATCCACACACTGGTAGCCTTAGGACTGAGTCCAGCCATGGAAGGATTTCTTGGATTGGATAAACTTTGTTTTTCATCTCAATGTCAATGCCTGGGGATGGGACCTGTTCTCTCCAAGTCAGCCCCAGGTGTCATAACCTGAACTGTTCGTAGAAAGCAATATTTTCACATTCCCGTTTCCTACCTGGTTTTAGCAGACATTTGAGTTTGGGACCTCTGGTTTATCAAGACTGACACGGAACACAAACAAACCATTTCTCTCCCATTAGGTAGAGCTCCAGAGCTGACCGTTTGGTGCTGGGTAATTGAGCAACGAGAGCACGAAAAACCGAAAAACCACAACTGTGTGCAATACCCCTTGTAATCAGACTTACCAAAAACCAAAAAAACAAAAAAAAAGTACAGCGAAGCTCGCGGGTCCCAACATAAGCCACGTGACCACAGCTTTGAAACCATGTTTCAACAGAAGTATCGGCCAGCACTGGTCACCATCCGATCTCCCCCTGCGTCCTCGGCTCCCGCAAGACCCCTGCCATCTGGAACGTCACAGAACACAAGCCTGGCAGCCAGCATCCAAGCCAGGCCTGGCAAAGGAAACAACACCTCTATTCAGGGGATCTGTAGTAGGCAACTAACACGCAAGTTGGAGCCTTTTGCATCCAGCCCTGAGTCAGACCAGCTGCTTGGTAGCTCCTGAGGACACCTGCAGGACGCAACGCAGAAACCGCCGTCTCCCATGTGTCTGTATGCCCTGGCCCAGGGGCACCCCGACCCTGCACCCCTCCACAGTTCCACATGATGCCTCCATCACAGCCCGCGCGGAACCCAAGAACCAGAAGGCGAGGGCTTCGAGGAAGCTTTGCAAGTCCTCTTGTTCAATCTCAGCTCAGGCTTGCTCATCGAGGAGAGATCAGGCCCCGGAAGTTGATACGGCACGTCCAGAGCTCATCATGCAAGTGTCTTAATGGGTACTAGAACCTCCATCTCGAAGACCTCCGCTGTGGAAGCAGCCCCCTGTGATAGAGCATCATGCCTTTAAAGACGCCTGCATCCTTCTGGAGCCTAACCCAGTGTCTTGCACTGGATTTCTGCCACACCCACGGGTGCAGTCTGGCTCACTCAAGGTCATCACCAGGGTTTGGGTCAAAGCCCACCCAAAATAAAAGCCTCCTTGGCCCTGCCTGGCCTTCTGTGTGTCTAGTCCCATCACGGATGTAGCAGGAATACTGGCTGGCTGGGGACAGGGCTCTGGAGTTTGGAATTCCATTCGCCACTCATAGAGGTCATGTACAAAGATGAATACCTACCTCTTTTCTTTCCCTTAAGATTTATTTATTTATTTGACAGAGAGAGAGTGCACAAGCAGGGGGAGCCTCACAGAGGGAGAAACAGGCACCCCGCTGAGCAAGGAGCCCGATGTGGGACTTGATCCTAGGGTCCTGGGATCATGACCTGAGACGAAGGCAGACTGAGCCACCCAGGTGCCCCAAAAGTGATTTTTCTTTGTACACTGTGCCTTTTTTCTCCCCCTGGAGCCCTTGTATGTTGCCCTAGTCCCTTCTCCTGACCTTGATGGCCATTCTCCTAGAGGGATCATCTAAAATAAACAAAATAACATCCTGTATGACTGACTGCCCCGTTTTGCTTATTCATATGCAGTTTCAAAACAAAATCTACATTATCCAGAGTCCAGTAATATCAGTTGAAATAGATAAAATAACCAGATATGACAATTATGCTCATGTCTATAAAACATAAGGGGTATTCTTTACAGGAACAAATGGCCTCATTACATTGTCTTAAAAGAAAAACTATATTGGACTTCAGTGTTTTATGGGGACACATAATTACCATAGATGGAAGGGCTGCCTGTAATTAATTTTCTCTAGTTCTTATTCTCATTGTTCAGCGCTTACAAGACCAGGTCTATGACACTTTGGGGATGCCTTATTGACCTCTGAGAATTTCCATTCCTGATCGGCAGTGCTGTTGGGGTTCAAGGAGGGTATGTCATTGTTCTCCCTGACAGCATCTGTGTCACTGTCATGGGGTTGGGGGATGGGGCACTGGGAATCCAATATGGAGGGTTCCAGTCACTGTATTATTATACTGTGGCCAGTCATCAAATAAGAAGCAACAGGGGAAAATAAACAAAAAAGAAAACAGCACAGCAAAAGGAAGTTTGTTCAGGAGACAATGGGGGCCCACTCAAGGTCCCTCCTATCCACCCTGCTTGGGGGGCAGTGTGCTATTTGAGGGAGACACGGAGTCCATCCCTAACTCTCAGGTTTACCCTGACCATTCCACCTCAGGCACAGCAATCTTAGCTTCCTTGCCATAGAGTGACTGGTTGTTGTGTGTGTGTGTGTGTGTGTGTTTTAAGATTTTATTTATTTGTCAGAGAGAAAGAGAGAGAGCACAAACAGGGGGAGTGGCAGGCAGAGAAGAGGGAGAAGCAGGCTCCTCGCCTAGCAGGGAATCTGATGCAGGACTCTATCCCAGGACCCTGGAATCATGATCTGAGCCAAAGGCAGGTAGATGGTTAACGGACTAGACATCCAGGTATCCCCAGTGACTGGTTTAGACAACCCAAACCTATGCCACTCACCACTCCCTTCTATAGCCAATAAAGTGGCTTAAGATTGGGCACTGAGACATGAAAAATTTGCTGGGACTTCTGGAAGAGGTCACTCACTCCTCTGATAGAGCTGCCAGAAGCCAGTTCTCTCTCTCTCTCCTGCTGGACAGTGTGTTGCGCACGTGAAGTTAGCACTGCCGCAGACAGTTAACCACCATGAGAGAAACTGCATTGCTGAGGATGAAACTCAACCACAGAGGGCAGATTAGAAAGAAAATGGGTTCCTGACATCACTGAGCGGCTAAACCAAATCTCATTCCAGTTATGCAAGCTAATAAAAATTTCTCTTTTGTACGAGCCGATCTAAACTGGGGTTTCTCTTTCTTGCATAATACTCTTATGTCCAGATACCATTCTGGACAGCTAATGAGGAGCACGCTAGAGGACTTCTAATCTTGCTGCCGGCTTTACCACGTGCCCAGCCCCTAAAGGACAGCGGGTAAAGGAGGCCCAGAAAACACAGGCGACCAGTACTTGCTCCCCCGTTTCCTCAAGCTGGTTGCCTAACAAAGTCTGAAGACAGCCTGGAAACCCCCTCTCCTGCAGAGTCAAGTCCTGCCTGTCAGACAGCAGTGATAGCCAAGCACAGAGACCCAAGGGCGGGAGATGCTGAGCAACCTCAGTGATACAGACAGCGCAGAGGCTCTGAGGGACAGGACGTGGGTCCTCCACTCCCAGTATGGTGCTGCCCCACCATCCCTGACGGAACCTCCTGAGGGACTCGGGATGGGAACATCCTTGTCATGAGGGGGGTTTGCCTCCCTTGCAAAAACAGCAAGACTTGAAGGCAGGAAAAAGTAAAAGCACCCCCAGGAGCGCCCACTCACCTAAAGACCCAAATGAAAGGATCCCAGAGAACTGTGCCCTCAGGCTCCAGGGAAAAAGAAAGGATTCAGGTGCTGAAGGGACGATGAATTCCTGAGGATACAAATCAAAGCTGGTCCTCATAGTCTGAGGTAGTGGGATTTCAGAGCTCACTTTACAAAAACACAAATGGACATATGAAATCACCTTGGTTGGCAAAAAAATAAATAAAAAGGGGCACCTGGGTGGCTCAGTTGGTTAAACGGCTGCCTTTGGCTCAGGTCATGATCCCAGGGTCTTGGGATCAAGCCCCACAATGGGCTTTCTGCTCAGCGGGGAACCTGCTTCTCCCTCTCCCTCTGCCTGCAGCTCTGCCTACTTGTGCTCTTGCTCTCTTTCTCTCTGTCAAATAAATAAATTTTTAAAAAGAAGAAAGAAAAAAGAGAGAAAGTATTATATAAACAAATGTATGTGCCAAGTAAGATGATGTAGACTTCACATTACCTCTACTAGGAGCTTTGCTTTGGAAGAAAGGGAAGGAAGGAGCAAGAGAAAGTCCTGAGTTAGTTTTCTGCACAGGATGGGACCGTCCTGGTGCCAGGACCCCCTGTGACTCCATCCACAGGATCCAGGCTGTGCGTGATGGAGAGGAGACTGTGCAGGTTCTCCTGTACACAGAGCGCTCGTCTGACTTTCCTCAGAAAGTGAGATTAGGGGATCTGGCTCATGTCCAGAGGACAATAGTCATAAGATCTAAAGAAGGTGGAAGGGAGGGGGGACTTGAACAGGCTCACAGTAAAGAAAGAAAATGAAGCCCGTTGGGTAAAACTGTCCAGGTCCAGCTGTATTTGGTGACAGCAAGGGGCTCTCTCCTCACCTGGTGATCCTATTTTCAAATTCTTTATTTTTTTTAAAGATTTTATTTATTTATTTGGAGGGGGGAAGGAGAGAGAATCCGTCTCCCCATGATCCTCAGATCATGCCCTGAGCCATGGACACTTAACTGAGCCACCCAAGTGCCCCTATTTTCAAAATCATTTTAAATAACTTGCATTATTCAACCTTACTACCTCTCATGACAAGAACTGTGATCTACCCCTGTAAGCCCTAAAAATCTTGCATTTCCTATATCCAAGTAACCGCACAATGAACGTAGGGAGCCTCTCTGTGTGTACGGTGGTCATCCCGATGGAAGGACCAGGATGAACCGTGCTGACACACAGCTGTTGAGAGGACCCCACAGTGCCAGGCTATTTCAGGACCACTGCACTTACAAGTCTGAGCCTCAATGGGGTCATGCATCCTCACCGGGGCAGGCTAGGTCGGCAGGAATAACATGGGTTAGAAAGCACGTTCTCATCCCCGCTCAGGCCCCATGATGCTGACTAACCACAGACATCTGACCTGATTTCTTTGTCCTAAGTTTCATTTATCAAATGATGTTACACTAGATTAGATGGCTTCTCCTTTCATGTCAAATGTCAAATTCGTTTTAACTGTCACCATGGCCCAAGCTGATCTGGCCCCTTCCCATCTCTCTGGCTCGTCTTTCCTCTGATCAGTCCCCTTGCAGTTTTGGGAACACACTAGGACCATTCCCACCCCAGGACCTTTGTATCTTCTTGCCCTCTGCCAGGAACGCTCCTCTCCAGAATATGCATCACCTGTCTGGCTTCCTCACACCTTTAGGAGAGACTAATATCACAATTTCTCAAACTAGTCTCACAGTCTCCTCAGTGAGGACACACAATTGCAAATCCTCCCTCCGCCTCCACCACCCACAGAATGGACAACAATACTTATCCCCCATTTTAGACATAATTTTTTTTTCCTCCCTTGCACTTACTTAACAGAATCCCTCCTATTCTGTTTTTTACTTCTTTGTTTATTGTCCATCTTTCCCACTAGAATGTCAGTGCTCCAAGGGCAGGGATTTCTTGAGTTCCTTATTTTAGTTCTTTTTTTTTTTTTTTTTTTTCCTTATGAACAGGGCTCTCTATCTTCTCTTATCACTGGTATATCCCCAGCACCCAGAAGAGAGCCTGACAGGTAACAGGAACTGAGGAAGTTTTGCTGAATGGATGCAAGGGGGGGATGGGTGGGGTAGAGCCCTCTACAGCATCTTCCAGCTCTGAGGTCTGTGCGCTATGGTGCTTCTCGTGGGAGGGCTCTCCTCCCCACCACTGTACCAGGATGGACTCCACGACCTCCAAACATTGTCTGTGAGAAATGCTTTCTATTGGGATTCAGTTCTATTTTCTAGAGTCAAAATTAATATCATTGGGGGGGGGTGCACAATTACATCCATCTCCCCTAATTCCTTATGTAAAATTCCTAGGGAAAACAGAAGTGAGCTTCCCTACCGCTAAGATACCACATTATTTAACCTCAAGTGAAAAGAGGTTAGTTAGCAGGTGCATTTCCGCCGGCTCCACTAGATGGCAACATGGTCAGCGTCCACAGGTATCCAGGCGTGAAATTTACTAGCAACACATGCAGGAGAGCAGCTCCCACAAGCCTCTCCTGTCCTCTTCCACACACAGCCCTGGCTTCTTCTCCCCTGGTAGCCTGGTGATTTTCAACCACTAATTTACAATCTGTTCTCATATGGTTCACGCTTACTCACTGAATACATCTGACTTACCACTCCAGCCTTGGAAGCTTTGTGTATGCTGCTTCCTTCTGCCCACGTGCAATACTTACCTCCTTTTGAAACTCCCTCTCTTGCCCCCCACCAACCCCACCCAAACTCACTTCTTCCAGGAAACCTTCCCAACCAAACCTGACTCTGATCCCAACTGCACGGATGTCGTGAGCTACAGTCACAGGCATATAGCCATTTTCATATATTTGATAGAAGGTGCCTGGATACATATGTAAAGAAAGCAGACAAAAAAAAAAAAAGAAAGCAGACAGAGAATCACACACACACAGCTCTAGGCATCTGGTGAGCAAATGTACATTTACCATAAATAATGTGCAGGTGACCACTTTCCATACCAA
>NC_081568.1:140540587-140545744 GCF_022355385.1 Mustela nigripes
AAGAAGAAGAAGAAGAAGAAGAAGAAGAAGAAGAAGAAGAAGAAGAAGAAGTAGTAGTAGTAGTAGTAGTAGTAGTAGTAGTAGTAGTAGTAGTAGTCGTCATGGCTCTAGGAAATTGCATTGGCTGCCAAGGTTCAATTAAGGGGCTAAGAAACTAGATATACTGATGCTTAGCTACGTCTTCCAGTTCCTAACCCCCTCCTTGTATTCAGCCGAAGCTCCAGAAAGTCTTTTGAGCAAACAAATTTTAGAGGAACTTCAACAAATATCTGGCATAGAGTTGAAAAAGTGTGCAAAATCCTTACATAACTTTAAGGGCTATTTAAATTGTTTTATTTCCATGCTCAAGAAGTTTTCCAATTTACCTCAAAAATGAAACTGAGTCTACTTGTAGAAGCTTTAACTATGGCTGAAAACAAGCCCAAGACATGTTTTAAAAGTACAAAGGCCCATATACCTGTTGAGTGAAACTGTTTATTGGCTGTTAGAGAGAACAGTATTCTGACCAACATCTATACAACAGGAGACGAAAAATAAAATGTTCCTGTGTTCACAGGTCACTGCCAGACGTGCCGGGACCCAGAGACATCTCACAGTTAACAAAGACATGGGAAATGTAAAAAGGTGAAACTTTAAGTGAAACAGCTCTCCAATCTTACCAGAGTCCCATTTCTGAAGCATTTTGATCCTTCATTTGTTTACAGAGAAACAATCGACATGCACATTTCGGATGCCATTTTTTCCAACCACCCTATTCTACCTCCCTCAGCTTAACGCCAGGTCCCCACACCCAGTCACAGAAAAAGAAAAGCGGTGATTTGCTTGACACAACCACTTTAAAGCCGTGACCAAATGTTACTCCCTTGCAGACAGCAACACCTTGTCACTGAGTCATTGGAACGTGAGTCTGAGGGCCATTCGAACTCACCGAGTTTCAGCATTTTTCCCCCGTCCTCGGTCAGGAGGACAGCTTTGGGTTGTCTTGGTTGTCACACAGCCAGGAGGAATGGACACGGCCACTTTGTTGATACCGATTCTATGGTAACTGTGTCGCCTTCAGGAAGAAGTCAATCTTCCCCGAGAATAATTCCCAAGAATTTATACCATCCTTAAAAAAAAAATCCACCGTACGCTTCGCGAGCACACAGAAGACACTGGTCAAAAGTCACTTTAAAAGTTGTCTTGCTGGGGTGCCTGGGTGGCTCAGTGGGTTAAAGCCTCTGCCTTCGGCTCAGGTCATGATCCCAGGGTCCTGGGATCGAGCCCTGCATCCGGCTCTCTGCTCAGCAGGGAGCCTGCTTCCTCCTCTCTCTGACTCTCCCTCTCTGCCTACTTGTAATCTCTGTCTGTCAAATAAATAAATAAAAATTAAAAAAAAAAAAGTTGTCTTGCTTGTTATTCTGGGAGCTGGGTTTCGTCACCTGTAGTGGAATGCATTAGGTAGCCTTTAATTGTGAATCCAGAGAGGTCCCCATTTCCACAATGGGGAGAGCCCGCACTTGCCGCCTCTAAGTGCCGCCTGTAAATGCTCCACAGAAACACAGGGATTACCTGTGATTGGTGAACAGGAGATGTTTTCAAAATCAAGCAGAAACAGGAAGTCTTAACGTTTCAACATGTTAGAAAAGAGGAGCCGATACTTAAAAAAAAAAAAAAAAAAAAAGGAGCAGCTCCAATCATAGATGCTGCCTGGGGGGAAAAAAATCAAAAAAGCTCTTCATTCCTACCTGGCCAGTATAAGCATGAATGTCTATTAATAGTAACTACTGCTCAGAGGTATTCTTGTTCTCAGGAGAAGCAGAGAACAGAGTTTGGACAATGTTGCGACTGAAAACCATTAGCCTTTCACTTCTGAAAAGAGTGTAAAGTCTTTATAAAGAATGTGACTGTATCCAGGCATACACAATACACCCAGGTCCTTATAGAAGGATCTATATGCATATATGATCCAATTATCTCTTCAGATGCTTGTTGATTTGCCTGAGCATTTGGCAGTCATCGGCACCCACAAACTGTTCCCTTATCCATCCCCACCGGGCAAGCTTCTACCAGTCCGGCAAGGACCACTTCCACAGGCACTGCCTCTGTGAAGACCTTGAGTGTCCCAACCAGCTAGATAAGATCTCACCTTCTGCCTTTAGCCCCCCCGGCACCTCCCTTGAACCTCCCTGGAAAGACTTTTTGGGTACCTATCACAGCTGTCCATAAATGACCTTTACTGGCCTATCCGTCTCATCCCCAACTACACAGTAAGTTTCTTGACTTTATTTTTATTCTCTGTAGCAATGATACTGTCCTAAGGCTACCAAGTATGTGGCAAGAAAAGATACCAAGTAGAAAGCAAAGGACAAATACTCTGGAGTCCGTCCTGGTTCACATTCCAGCGACACCACTTCCTGGTTTTATAAAATTGCAAATTATGTCACCTCTCTGAGCAATTTTATTCTCTAGACAATTGCGAATAGCACCATCATCGGCCTCATAGAATTGCTGTCAGGATGTGAAGGGGACAACGGGAAGCAAATTACACCTTGCCTAATGTACATGGCAGGCTCAAGGAGCAATGAGCATTACTGTCGATCTGAATTATAAACCAAATGCCTACTACTTATTCTGGGAGAAGATGGAAAGAGACACCAGACACACATCAATTTACAGATACGTTATCATTTCTTATGGTCTACATTATCGTGTGACTGACTCATGGCGGTTCGAAGCTTACACCCGAGAAAGCATCCTTCCGCATTCCCTGTGTGATGTCCCCAAATTCTCCCTGGCCCCTTCGTGCTGTGACAATCCCATCAGAGACTAAATGTCATAGGAGCTGCTGAGAGACTACATGCCTCCTCTTGGAAGGACAAGATTCTGAATCCTATGACTTTGCGAACCCTAACCCATTGGCTGGAGGGGCTGGAGCTACACTGTGTAGACCTGGGAAGGGAAGAATGAAGGAGGCGGCCTACAGTATCACAGAAAACAGTCGCCAACATGGCAGCATGGCCTTCGCACACGCTCCAGACCTCGTGGCCTGGCAGGGCCCTTGCATACACTACAGGCCTCGTGGTCTGGTGACTGAGGCACCGGTCCAGATTTAACTTTGCTATGGCATGCAGAAATGCAGCTGGCTATCTTTTCTGGGGAGCACAGCTCAGCACCCCAATCCCCCAATCCCCCACTTCTGACACTGCTAATGATTAGAAGCCATCTTCTATGGTATTTCTTCACCATCTGCTGGAAACCAGAGTCTTCTCGTCCGTGTACATGTGCTCCAGGTTATCTAGGCACTGTCACTAATATCATCTCACGGTCCCCACACCCAGGGCAAGTGGGTGGCCATCCCAGTTTCCACAAACACTCACTGGCAGAGCCAACAGGACATTGCAAGCCCTGCCCTCCCAGAACTACCTCCTGGGCGCACACTCTCTCTGGCCTAGTTTCATCAACTGTGTATCACGTACCTCAAGAAAAATACTGCCTGACAGTTACCCACATCCTTATCGGCTGCACATTTAACAAAATCACCACAACAATCATGAAATTTGTGCCTGCATGAGAAAGATACCTGCATCTGTATACTTTATCTGATTTTATAGCCTTAGAGACGGAACTGGAGATGGCTTCAAAACACCTTGACCTTCCCGCCCTGGCATTTCCAAGATGCTTCCTAGTCCCTGGGGTACGCTGCCCCGGCCACCAAGAAGAGGGATGATCCTCCTCCCCTTTGGGTCTCTCCAGACCTCCTCTCCTCTGTTTCCTCCAGCCACCTCAACTCTTTCAGTGGCCTCCCAAAAACCATGGCCCCCACCACAGCCTCTTCCTCAACTGGAGTTGCTTCTCTGTGTCCCTCTGTTCTTCTTCTTCATCTTCTTCTTCTTCTTTTTTTTTTTTTAAAGATTTTATTTATTTATTTGACAGAGATCACAAGTAGGCAGAGAGGCAGGCAGGCAGAGAGAGAGGTGGAAGCAGGTTCCCTGCCGAGCAGAGAGCCCCATGTGGGGCCCGTTCCCAGGACCCTGGGATCACAACCTGAGCCCAAAGCAGAGGTTTTAACCCACTGAGCCACCCAGGTGCCCCTCTCTGCTCTTCTTCAAGGACGAAGAAGTCATGGGCAGAGCTTAGAAGAAAGTGGGCTGACTGGGAATCATTCCAGAAGAATCAGTGCCTGAGTTTGGCAAGGTGCTCCAAAAGATCTCACAGATGCTGCCCCAGAGACAGCAGGTGGTCAGACCCACCCTCTCTCACCAGAGAGGCTCGGTGTTGGCAGAGAAGCAAATGGTTCGTGCCCAGACCTGGGTGGGAAAATCCCACTGGTGTCAGGCACCCTCTCGATCCCAGGAAACATGCATGATGCTCTCCCCACATTCATTCAGTCCTCACTGAAACCCTGGGAGGTGCATGCCGTGATTCCCAGGTTACAGGTGATAAGCATGACTTCCGCATACCTAAGGCACCTGCTCAGTGCAAATGCCAGCCTAGGAACCCAGGTCTGGCTTGCCCTGACCCTGTTGGCTTTCCTCTCTTCATATCATATTCACCAGTGTCCTTGGCTGACCAGACAGAAAGCACCAATAGCCCAAGTGTCTAGAAAATAAAAGGAACACCTGGCAACCCACCTTTCAAAGCCAAGAGAGCAGTGGGTGAGACAGTGAGTTGGAGCCTGGGGTGGGTGGAGGGCTGGCCAGCGCTGGCATCAGAGACAGGACTTGGGGCGGTGGCGGGGGTGTCACTTCTCAGATCTGTTCCCGTGTCAGCTGCTGTTCTCAGCCTCCCCCGAAAACAGGCTGCACAAATTAATAAGCATGGGGATGGCAGACCTTTCTATCATATCGTATGTGTTTCTAAGTTTCAAGCATAAATTTTATACAATGCAACTCAGAGCCCCTCCCCCCACCAGACAGGACCATCTTCCCCCTTTCTTTCTTTCTTTTTTAAATTTTTTTCTTTTTTTTATAAGTTTTTTTTTTAAGAATTTATTTATTTATTTGACAGAGAGAGATCACAAGTAGGCAGAGAGGCAGGCAGAGAGAGAGAGAGAGGAGGAAGCAGGCTCCCTGCTGAGCAGAGAGCCCGATGCGGGACTCGATCCCAGGACCCCGAGAACATGACCTGAGCCGAAGGCAGCGGCTTAACCCACTGAGCCACCCAGGCGCCCCAACC